>NC_056554.1:25818627-25843627 GCF_910596095.1 Thunnus maccoyii
TTGATTCTACTCTAAAACTACAAACATCAGTCATTTAATCAATTAGTTGATCAATTAATGTGAGTATTTGCAGCTTTTCTCTGTTTTACATCGTAAACTGAATATTTTTTAGGTTTTAATTTGACAAAACGAAACATTTGAAGACGTAAACTTCTCTCTGAGAAGATGTGAAGACTCATATTGATACAACAACTGATCAGCCAGATCGATCAATGAAAAACGCTTCTCGAAAAAACCAGCAACGGTTCCCTGCTGGAACTGAACTGGTGTTTACAGGTTTGTCACTTAACCGATCAACAGAAAACTAATCTGAAACTATTTTAATATTCATTAAGTAAAAACTCATTAATTATCAATAATTCCAGCTTTAATGCTCCTTGATGATAATAAACCAATTATGTGTGTGTGTGTGTGTGTGTGTGTGTGTATATATATATATATATATATATATATATATATATATATATATATATATATATATATATATATATATATATATATATACACGAGAATTTAATGAGATTTATGAGAGTCAAGTGATTTTATGGAGCAGATTTTAGACATTTCTGCTTAATAAAAACCTGAATAACTTATTCAAGTTGCTCATTTTATCCAACAAACAGTCCAGAACATAAAATTATTCAGTTTACTATCATTTATGACAAAGAAAAGCATAAAATCCTCGAATCTGAGAAGTAAATATTTGGTATTTTTGCTTGAAAAATTAGCTTAAAACGATTCTTCAATAGTAATTAATTGATTAATTCATTTATTGTTGGACGTGACTTTGAGTTTGTTCACTCACCTTAAAGCTCCTCATGGTTGGAGGACCAGGAGGAGGCAGATCTGGATCCACCATCCCCAACCTGATGACACATTTTAACCACAGACGTTTTTCACATAATCCTTCATGTTACATTTGATTACAAACAAATACATAAAAACAGTGTAAAAGACTGATGTCATCTGTTGGACTGTTGATGAGACAAAAGATATTGTAAGACGTCACAGCTGGGAGGAAGTTGTTGTTATTGTCTCCGTTAAACGTCTACTGGTTCATCTCTCACCTGTGAGTTTCATCGCGTCTGAACGGAGCTTTAAACACACAACAAGCTGCGGTAAATGATCTTTTTGACCACTAGTGGGCAGAACGAGCTCACCTGCCCTGCAGCGGGTGACCTCCGTGATGTGGGTGAAGGTGGGGCAGGTCGGGGTGCCATCCCTGAGGCCCCGCCCCCGGAAAGGGAGCCCCGCCTCCTCCGTAAGGCAGGTCGTAGCGGTACGGCTCCCCCCGGTGGTCGTCCCTGGAAAAGTTCAGACGTTAATGACAGAACGAGCGCTCGCATGCCGACCCGTTTATAGATGAAACAAAAATGTTGAGTCCTCACCAGTCTCGCCTCATGCGTTTGTGCTGAGGGCTGATGTGTCTGGGAGGAGAAAATCTCTCTCTGCGACCTCGATCGTAGTCCCGCCTCCTCTCTCTGCCGCGCTCCCAGTCCCTGAACACACAAAACACTTCAAATCTCTGTAGCACAACTGCGAGCTTTTTGATTCCCCACGTAGAAATGTTGCCTGCAAGTCAAGAGTCGGGGCTTCGATAGTTCAGGTGTGAGGAAGCTCCGGGTCACCAGGAGGACTCAGGTGTGCGTACCTGTCGGGCCAGTCGTCCCTCCTCCTCTCCTCGCGCTCTCTCGACCGCTCCATGTCGCTCCTCTCTCTCCTGAACTTGTCCCGCCTCCTCCTGTCGAACTCGTCATCGCTGTCTCCCATTGGACTAAAAAAAACAACAACAACAAACAAACAGACAGAAGCTGCTTTTTTAAAAATCAGCAGGATGCTTCAAGCTTCAACTAAAATAAAAACACCTGGAGGAAAAACAGATGTTTCACAACACTCATAAAAACATTTCACATTCTCAACCTTCATATTAAACACGTTTTAACAACCTGCTTCACACGAGCACTGTAACTCTTTAACAATTGATTTTAAGTTTTTATTTATGTTTTAAAAGGCTATAAACATCACATATAACAGCAGGTATGATGGAACAACTTTATTTTAGACTGAAATATTATGACTTTTCCCAGAATGACCCACAATATATAAACATCTGACACAAACTTTAGTGTTCTGGATACAATTTGACCCGTATTTTTATCAAAAATCTCATTTCAAAAATGTTCTTCACATTCATTGAAATCATGATGTTTGTTCTCCTGTTTTACCAAAACAATATAAAGTGTAAAACCTGAAGAATAAACTCTTTCTGAAAACTTCGTTAAATATTAAATCAACCATTTATTAATGACTGATGAGATATTTATGAATGAAAAATAGATTTGTGGTTCAGACGTTTGGTAAAAAGACTAATTATGAGTCAGAATATTATAAGGAAACACTGATGTTTTCTTAAATATAAAACTGAAGGCTGAACTGTGAACAGTCATTGTTATAAAGCTGTGGATCATTTATATCTTTAGACCTGCGTTTGCCAATCAGCTGAGCAAGAAAAATATGGCCAAACTATCATCTACGCTAATTTTTAAACCTTTTGAGCGTGTTGTAATAAATCGATTTTCACACATCTTGCAGCTTTAACTGAACCACTTACAAGTCAATCTCAGGATTATAAGACTCGATATTGGATCGTTTATCAAAAGATCAGTTTGTTTTATTCAGCTCTTCTTGCAGCCCTTACAGAAAATATTAAAGTTGTTAAATGTTTTCCAAACGCAAGTATTGATGAAGTCAGAAAGTATCTGATCAAAAAGCTACCAGAAAGGTGAATCTGAGCAGCGTGTTGTTTCAGGACTTTCTGAGTTTTTCAGTGACACTCTGGGATTAAACTTTCAGGTAAACGGATGAATTAATAATCTGTTTACATAAATGAGACGCACAGAAAATTCTTAATTGTTTTGAGTCACATCTTTAAGAAAAGAAGTTGAAAAAAATACTAAAATTCTCTGATTCCAGCTTCTTAAATGTGAATATTTCTGGTTTCTATAATCTTCTACGACAGTAAACTGAATATTTTTGGGTTGTGAAGAAGAAAGAAGAAAATAATCAACAGATGAATCAACAGTGAAAATAATCGTCAGTTACAGACTAGAAACTAGAAGACTGGAAGCATCACAGTAACCAGTTAGCCTCTTAGCTTCAGCTCCGTTAGCATTAGCTCCTTTAAAACTACCGTCTAACCTTGAATTCTTTCAAACTCAGCTCGAACAAAAAGTAAAGAACCAAACATTTAAGTTAACAGTGAGCTAAAGCTACCGCTAACAGTTAGCTGTCCGGAGCTAACAGCGGCTAATTAGCTAACTAGTTAGCACCGGAGCTAGCACAGCATGCTAACGCAGGCGCAGTTCGGGCTTCTATTCGCTTCTGTTCGTGCTCGCTTCGGTTTTTAAGGTAAAACAGACACTTATATGTGTCCATGGTGTGTTTTTACCTGCAGTCCTGCCGCTTAAAAACTGAGAAATAGGCTCGTCTGTTAACGCAACAACACAATTATCCCGCCGTCAGTCCGACATCACATAGAACCAACGAGACTTCCGGTTAGCTGTAATTCCCGTTCACGTTTTCAGTTACTGAGATAAACTCGCTCCCCCTAACGGCCAGGAGGGGAACAACAGGCGGCGCGTTTTTACGTTTTTCACCGTTAATGACTCGAGATTTATGGAGTCATAAAAGTGTCGGAAAAAAATCTGTTAAAAAAATAAGAAAATAAATGTGGAAATATAAAGAGGAATAACAAAATATAAGAGAATTTTTTTCACATTTATTTGTTCGTTTATTTCTGTATATATTTAGTTTTTTAAATATATGTATTTTATTTTTTCCATATAAATCACTATATTTTTTCTGTATATTTTTTTTTTTTACTTTTTATTTATTTATTTATTTTTATTTTATGTTACTCATTTATTTTTATCCCTTTATTTTTCCTCATTCTTTTCCCTATTGTTTTTGCTATTCCTTGAAGGGCCAAGCTGCCAATCAACTGGCTTTGGACAGGCTTTCCTGCCCAGGCTGAAGTCACGCTCAGGGTGGAGGCTGTCAAGTAAAGCCTGTACAATAATGGCGAGACGGTCGCTTCAACTTAATTTTTCATATGTAGAATTGAACTGATAAGGACCCACAGTTGAAACTGTACTTGTTTTTGGGACCACAGTTGTAGTTTTCTCAGGCTGGTTAGCAGCTCGTCTGTCTGGACTGCTGCTGACACACTGTTAGCTTAGCCTGTTAGCACATTACCTCCAATGTTACTGAGAAAACACCAAAACAGCTTGCAAGCTAATTAAATATGTATCTACAGAGCTGTGTAAAAGTTAATCAGGGAGCCTTTTTAAGAAATGGAACAAAACCAGCTGATGCATCATCACAGACAGGCTGGAAATAAAACTGCTAAAACCTGAGGTTTCTGCTAAGAGGCAAAAGAAGAGTTTGAGCAGCTACTTTAAAAAAGCAGCAAAGCAAAGCCAAGCAGCCACCTCTATCTCCAAACCGTGGAGGCTGCTCCAGAGACAGACCCACTGGAACGGTGGCGGCAGTATGAGGCACATTTCCCTCTAGTGGCCAAGCTAGCAAAGAAATACTTGTTCATCCCGCTACAAGCGCCCCATCAGAACGGCGTTCAGTAGAAGTGGGAACACGGTGACATGTCAGAGGTCATCACTGGAACCAGAAAGAGTTGACCAGCTTGTATTCCTGGTTCTTGACCCGTAGAACTAAATCCCTGATATTCAGCAACACAAGCAAACATTTTGAAGCATCATTGCCAAATATCTATTTGGTTTGTGACACGTTGTTTGTTTTCATATAATGCTATTTTATTACTTGTTATACTTAATATATCATGAGCCTTATTTTGCTGCTTTACCAATATTTATGTTAGACCTGTATTTGGTTGTCTGCTGCTACAATTCAAACAGTTCCACTGTTAAATAGTATTATGCTAATTATGCTAAGCACATTGAAAACAGAGTAACTTTTGTGTCTGGATATTGTACGGCATCTATGCAAGTCAAACAAACATTGGAAAATCCTAGAATGTGACCCAAGTTTGAATCATTTGTCATCCTCTCGACCTCGTTTCTGCTTCAGAAGAGGCGGAAATGTCAGAGATACTGTTGTCAGCTCTATGTATAAGGAACCTACACAAACTAATAGGCTTTCTCAACAAGTGTGTGGAAATTACAGATGTGGAAAATGTGCACACTGTTCAAACACATTTGATACCAAGACATTTAATCACCCTCATACAGGAAAGAAACATGACATAAAATAATTCATTAACTGTCTCTCTACACATGTCATTTACATCTTGAAATGCCCATGTGGCTTAATGTACGTAGGCCAAACAAAGCGCCATCTCAAACTGAGAGTTGCTGAACATAAGGCTGCCATTAGAAATGAAAATATGGATTATGCCATTGCTGGACACTACAAGGAGAAAAACCATGGGTCGGCTACGTCCCTCAAATTTATCGGCATTGAAAGAGTGCGACCCGATCCAAGAGGTGGTAACTTGATTAACCAGCTCTTAAGAAGGGAGGCATTTTGGATTTATGAACTGAATACTATTGAACCTTATGGACTTAATGAAACACAGGATTTGAGTTTTCATCTGTGATATGTAAATATTAACTTGTATTTCTCTCCACAAGCTATTTGGACTCTTAGGGAGAGATGAACCACTAGGTCCCCGTTTTTGTGATGTAGAGGGACAGCTGTGGGACCTGTAGTCCGTTCCGCTCATCCTGTCCAGTCAGTTGTTGAAAGGAAGGATGTGTGATGATATCGTTCAAAGGAAGAGCTGACGAAGTTCTTATTTTGAAGACGTTTATTAGACGATGGTCATCGGGTCCATTCCATGTACAAAGATGGTCTGGGCACCGTACCCCTGTCGGTGCATAGCTTATATGGGGTTACACATCTGTATCTTATCACATGAATAACAGGTTTTCCATGGGCACTAGGTCAGTTGGGAGCCATCCATCAAGTGATTGACAGCTACGTCACAACATATTATGTGTCACAACATACCACATCTGGAACAGTTCCAAACTTGACCACCCATTGTTTGTATCTCTAAGGCCCCCCCGAAGGGCCATACCATGTTACCTAAGGTGACATGCAGACTCTGGACTGTTTATGTCACATGTCCAACACCCAAAATCAGTAAAGCATATTGGGTCAGATAAAAATCATACTAACAGTTGTTTACGGGATGTAATGAAGTTTAATTATGTAAAATGGTGTAATACTTGTAACTTTGTGCAACATTAATCACGTCATGTTTTTTCTCCTTTGTAAAATGTTCACTTTGAGAAAATGAAGCCTGTGATAATTAGTCATGTGACTCAGATGTGTTTATCTCAGCAGCTGTACTGAGCGAACCTGAAGAAGCTGCAGGCGAAACGCGTTGTTCGCTCAGAATAAAGTCACAGTAAAGTCGTCACAGTGTGCGGTGGGTTATTTTGATTTTCATCTTATATGTTCCTGCGACCGACCAGCACCTGACTGAAAATACTGACTGTGCACGAGGAGTTCTGTCCTTTAGTATTACGTTAATGTTTGGATTTGATATTTTTGACCATATTCACATTTTAGGCCTATATTTATTTTATTATTTATCATTTAGCTATTTTGCATCTATAGTTGAAAAGTCTTTTCTATTTACCTTTTTATATTTTATACATTAATAAGATATATTTTATATTACATCTAAATAAAAGGAGAAAATAATCAAATATGAGTAAGTACCTTTTATTTGTCGAGTATATATGGCCTTTCCATGTGGTCATTTTATATAAACTATTTATTAATTGAATTTACATAAAATGAGCTATATCGTGACATGTATCATTACAGGAAATTAGATTTCAGTCTTATCGCACAGCTCTGTCACTAACATACAGACCAGGGCTGTGGTCTCCTGGTCGATTAGTTGGTTGATATTCTCTCGTCCGACTAAATTCTCATTGGTCGATTAATCGCTGTCATAAGGAGAAAAGTGCTACATCAACAACCTTCCAGGGCAGGTATGTTACATTCATATTGTATTAAAAGCTTGATGTGTTTTCATCTTTCAGTGCCAATTACAAGTGTTTCTTTTTTCAGTTCAGGTTTTGTTTTCAAAGCCAAAACGTTTTTCTTGTTTTTTTTAACTGTTCACACAGAGTCTGAATTCTCCTCCAAAACTTCATGAAAAAAAAAGCTGCAGTGAATCTTCAGGAAGATTATTTTCTTGATTAAATGGTTTGTCTATTAAATGTCAGAAAATGGTGAAAATTGTTGTTATAATTTCCTAAAAACCTGAGATATCAAGAGTTTATTTAATTCAACCACAACTCCGAGATCAGTTTATACCCGCAACAAATTAAACAGACACGTAATTTTAACCTTGTGACTCTAGAACGACACATATGAGCGTTTTCTAATCTGGCGCCCTAATCCAGAAACATGCGGCGCGGATTAAAGTTACTACTTCCACTGTTGTTGTCATGGCAACAATAATAACCAGGGGGTTAAGGTTAGGAGATGATCATAGTCACGCTTTTTTAAAAAAAAACTGATGAACAGATCAATGTGTAATATATTCCGTTTTATTTTAACCGTTCTCCTCAGAAGTTTGTACTGCAGAGTCATCAACACACCGACCTGATAAAATCATCTCAACTCAAAGTTTCTCACAAAGATAAAACCTCATTGACAAAGAGATGACAACGTAGCTATAATAACAATCCAACCTGTTACGTAGCTTCATAAAATACATGAAATTTAATATAGACTGATGTGTTTATTTTAATCCATGTGTATGTGTGTAACTGTGGTGAGATGTAGATATAAAGCAGCGCTGTTGTTCTGTCCCGTAAAGACATGAAGCGTCACTTTATAATCACACAAACTACAATTGTTAGATTTCATCTGTGAGACCAACATTTATCTTCCAGAGGGACTTATATCATATATCAAGATGCTGCGGAGACATTAGAGCCAGCAGATCAGTTCAGGGATCATGTTCTCCCGGGATGACCACATGTTGACCGGCCGATCATCAAGGAGCTTCAAGTTACCGCGAGATGTTGTGTGTGAACATCGCGAGAACACAGAGGAGATATTTAAACTGGAACAGAAACAAAAGTCCGTCAGTCAGAGAGGAGACCTGCTGGACTTCTCAAACCAGGACCACTACAAGAGCGGAATGGAGGAGAACCAGAACCCGGAGCACCACACCGACAACCCCGTTAAAAGGGCAGAACCCGGTTCTCGCTCCGCTACCACCGATAAACAGGTCAGTGTTCAGGACTTCATGATGGTTTCAAGATGGCGCCGCGGTGCAGACAGACTGATGGTTCATATTCTGGTTAATATAATTAACTAACTAACTAATAACGTGTGGAGTGGATCATATGACAGTTAATCAGATGACGAAGCAGCACTTGTACACTGACTCTTTGTCTTTTAACTTCCGGTCCTCCTAAATCTTTCCGTCCTGGTTGAGTTTTGCTGCTTTTGTTCAAAGAGTTTTATAATCTAACGTTCAGCGTGTTAGATGCTCATGTTTCTGTTATAATAGTCATGTGACTGTTTTATTACATGTTTATAATAATATATCAGCACAAAAGCTGTTAATGTAATATTTATTAACCTGAAACACAGAGTTGACTGTTAGGAATCCTACTCTCAGCTGTCCCAGACTTCTTCTTTTCATTCCACATAATAAATATATTTTAATAACTTTGTTTCAGTGAGTTGCATCACTTCTTCAACTCTGTGGAAGTTCTGCTGGTTGTTTCCTGCTCTTATATCTGAATATATTGGCCACAATCAGTCTTCATCATTCTTTCAGTCATCGGTCGAGTTACTGTTTCTTGTTTTATTTCTAACCGTTATATCAATAAATGCATCATATGTACATCAGTCTCATCATTAATTAAACCCCCTGATCCATCAGTCTGTTGTAATTATTGCTGTAGGACTGTTAATGTCACTTTATTAAGTTATATGATAACATTAATATTAATGTAATATTTGTACAGACGAGAAAGTAACATTTAGACTCCCAACAGTGGTCCAGTTAATCCAAATAACATCTAACAGTTTGGATTTTTATTACAGCTCTTCCCACAACAGACTTCAGTCTGACTGGTTTAATATAAAGTAATCTACATGATGGACTGATGTGTGTTCTTGACTGTAACTGACGTTAGTCCAGCTGCTGGAAACAGCTGCTCAGCTGAACAGGTCCTGGACGTATAAAGAGAACTGGATACAGGAAGAGCACCAGGCTTTGAAGCCAATTTGACATAGCGGCCAAACCGTGTAACTACAACGTCACGTGATGCACACTGACCAAAAAGACTTTTTCCCATAGACTTACATTGTGAAAGAGACGTCTGTAAATCAGTGGATACATTTTTCTGAGCGTCACAACCGCTGCGACATGACTCGTCTCACTATCAGAATTAAATCCGTTCGGTCCGATCGCATTTCAAAAGCCTCGAAGAGCCGCATGATTCAATTGTTTTATCCCCGTTCAAGTTAGCCGGAGGGCTAAACCGGAAGTAGCCGACTCGGCCAGCGAAAGTCACTAGTGCGCTCGCTCTATGGGCCGCACGATGCGGAAGATCCGAGTACTTTCATAGGAATGAAGGGGGCCCCGCCTCCGACGCTGTATCCAGTTCTCTTTATACATCCATGGAAACAGACGCACAAATACTGTCGCTCAGCGTTTATCTGTCATTTACTGCCACCGTTAAAATACATTTATACTCAGAGCAGCAGAGTGTCGCTTATACAGTTCATCACTTTTATGTTGATTTTGTTGAAGCATGTATAATTACTCAGCTCTCAACCCGCATTAACCGAGCAGCTGCTACTGTTCAACATGCTAGTTTAGCATTAGCATGAGCCTCAGACAGGTAAACCCGACAGCTGCCCGACAACAACTCTGTAGAATTTCCACAACTTTATGCTGCAGAGTTCATCAACACGACACAGTGAGCAGATCGAGTCTCTTTCCCCCCTCTGAAGGCAGGGAGGTGCGTTTGTTTTACAGTTTGTGTGGCCCGTACAGGCGGTCACCAAACACACCTGTAACTCAATCTCATTAAAAAGTAAGAGGCTCCACCTGGTGGCGCCTTGCTGTACTACAGCAAATCTACAGAACATTCTCTCAGTTACACCACACGTCCTTCATCTTCATCAGATAATATATCTTTAATCTGTTAAATTAGTAACGACAACTGACTGATCAACTAATCATTGACATCTCTAAGAGGAACAGTCATTTTTTTACAGTTCTGTCAAAGTCGACAAATCTGAACAAGAAAAAATTAGACCACTACAATCTGTTACAAATGTTTTTTTGTTTAGTGTTCAGTGAAATATTGTTGGGTGTTTTTAAAATTATATTTATTTATTTTGTCTTGTGTTTGTTTGTTTAAGGGGACAGAAAACTCTGGTTCACACTCCAACAACACAGCAGGTGTCAGTAATGCACCTCAACACTGGTTGCTACCCGACATAAAACAGGAAAAAGAAGAAGAAGAAGAACAGCTTATCAGTCAGAGAGGAGACCTGCTGGATTTCACAGACCAGGACCACTACAAGATCAAAATAGAGGAGAACCAGAACCTGGAGAACCACACGGACAACCCTGTTAAAAGAGAAGAACCAGGTTCACCCTCTGCTACCACCGATAAACAGGTCAGTGTTCAGGACTTCATGATAAAACCTTGGCAGGATATCGTTAATGAGATATATGAAACACTGTACAGATTTAAAAATATGAATATTATGATAACATTTATGTGGATACCAGCTCACAGAGGGATAAAGGGCAATGAAGTCATGGACGCGTTAGAATAACAGGCACTGAAACACAAGGAGATCCTGGACGTTTCACTGAGTAAATCTGAAGCAGAAGGAATAATGAAGAGAAACATGATTGAAGAGCAGCAGCACAGTCGGGATACAGCAAACACAAGACGACACCTCGACACAGTGAGGTTAGTTAGAAGATCTTAACAAGGCTGAGGGTAGGACACACCAAACTAAATAAAACACTGCACTTAATAGGCAAACATCCGTCAGGATCATGTGACCACTGTCAAATAGAGGAATCAGTGCAGCAGATCATTTGTCACTGACAAAAACACTGTTGAACGAGAATCAATAAAGAGGAAAAGAGGGAAGCTTGAAGAGGAAGAACTGAGTCTGAGGTTAGACAGTCTGCTCCATTATTGGACAGAAACTGGACTGAACAAAAGAATTTAGTGTTTTCTTGTGTTTGTTTGTTTAAGGGGACAGAAAACTCTGGTTCACACTCCAACAACACAGCAGGTGTCAGTGATGCACCTCAACACTGGTTGCTACCCGACGTAAAACAGGAAAAAGAAGAAGAACAGTCCATCAGTCAGAGAGGAGACCTGCTGGATTTCACAGACCAGGACCACTACAAGATCAGAATAGAGGAGAACCAGAACCCGGAGAACCACACCAACAACCCTGTTACAAGAGAAGAACCAGGTTCACCCTCTGCTACCACTGATAAACAGGTCAGTGTTCAGGACTTCATGATAAAACCGGCTTCATAACCCAGCTGAACACCTATGAGAGATTTAGGACTGACGTGTTAGACAGCGCTCTCTGTACTCAAGTACAGTACTTGAGTAAATGTTCTACATTTTCTCACTTTTAGCAAGGTGCAGTATCTAGGAGTGACTAGATCATGATTCATTGAACACAAGCATTATCACGATGAAGTTGAATTGAATTGAATTGAATTGTACAGTTTAGAAACCTGTGGTAGTTTGTATGAGCAGGTAGAATTGACGAAAAAACAGACAGGGTAGAGGAACAAGTTGTGTGGGTTTGTTAGGTTTGATGAATCTAGTTCTTTGAACATCGTTGAACCATAGACTGTAAAAAAAATAATGGACGTAGCCACCATGACGTCACCTATTTGTTTGTCAAATCCTATTTTGAAGTCTCAAGTTTGGCATTTTGACCATCGCCATCTTCAGTTTTGGAGCCAGAAGTGACCATATTTGGACAACAGAGGAACTGACCCCGACACTAGCTGCTAGCTTGGTGCATTTTCATTCTATGGTTATTTGTGCTAATGCTAATGCTAATTTTAGCTAGAGAAAAACAGGCTTAAAACCATTAAAGGAAAATATACTTACCAGAAAAATTAAACATCTGACTCCTTAGAGGGTCTTTTAGTACAATCAAATGCATAACAAGACTTTTTTAGGGTTCACCATAATGTTACAGTTCACTTTCATGAACTGAAAACACACTGAAATAATGACGGCTACAGCTACGCTTATACTCTGAATCTGGGGTTACGCCATGGTTACGTTACATAACCAACGTTGTTGCTGTAGTAACAACCTGTCAATCGTTACTACGTTGTTACTAGTCATGTTCCTGCGTCTTGTTTATCCTGTTATCAAACGAGTTGAACACAGCTTTGGACGGAGGGTTCACGGACCCCTCCCACCAGGTAAAAACACGATGTACGTGTTTATTTGCATATTAAACAGTGAAGTGAGATCCGATCACAAGTGGTCACTCGAGACACATTCTAATGCCAGACCTGGACTGACGTACTTAGAGCTGTCCACTTATGATCGGCTCACCCAAGACACACGTTAATACCAGGTCTGAACAGGACCTTAGATTATTTGTTCCACCATTTCATCTCACTGTCTCTTTCTGTTTGTCTGTTGCCATAGAAACAAAAAGGAAGCAAGGGACTCAAACATCACCGCTGTCAGCACTGTGACAAAGCCTTCACGACATCAACATATTTAAAGATTCATCAGAGAGTTCACACTGGAGAAAAACTTCACAGCTGTGACCAGTGTGGGAAAGCTTTCACTACAGACAGTAGTCTAAAAATCCACCAACGCATTCACACTGGAGAGAAACCGTACAGCTGTGACCAATGTGGAAAAGCTTTCAATCTTCTTGGTAATCTTCAAATCCACCAACGCATTCACACCGGAAATAAACCATACAGCTGTGACCAATGTGGAAAAGCTTTCACTACACACAGCGCCCTACAAATACACCGACGCAGTCACACTGGAGAGAAACCGTACAGCTGTGACCAATGTGGAAACACCTTTACTTTGCTTTGTAGTCTAAAAAGACACATACGTATTCACATAGGAGAGAAACCATTTAGCTGTGACCATTGTGGGAAAGCTTTCACTGATGACGGAGCCCTAAAATGTCACCAACGCCTTCACACAGGAGAAAAACCGTACAGCTGTGATCAATGTGGAAAAGCTTTTACTTTGCTGTGTAGCTTAAAAAGGCACATACGCATTCACACAGCAGAAAATCCGTTTAGCTGTGATCAGTGTGGGAAAGCTTTCGCTCAAGACAGTAATCTAAAAAGCCACCAACGCACCCATACTGGAGAGAAACCATACAGGTGTGACCAATGTGGAAAAACTTTCACTGCAAGCGGCGATCTGAAAAAACACCAACGCATTCATACTGGAGAGAAACCGTACAGCTGTGACCAATGTGAGAAAGCTTTCAGTACAGACAGTAACTTAAAAATGCACCAGCGTATTCATACAGGAGAAAAACCGTACAGTTGTGACCAATGTGGGAAAGCTTTCACCTCAGACAGTAACCTAAAAAAACACCAACGCATTCATACAGGAGAGAGACCGTACAGTTGTGACCAATGTGGGAAAACTTTCACACAAGCAGGTAATCTACAAATCCACCAAAGGATTCACACTGGCGAGAAACCATACTGGTGTGATCAATGTGGGAAAGCTTTTGTTACAGACAGTAATTTAAAAATCCACCAACGCATTCACACTGGAGAGAAACCGTACTGGTGTGAACAATGTGGGAAAACTTTTGCTCACAAGAATTCCCTAAAAACCCACCAACGCAGTCACGCAGCATTGTGTTGAACATGTGTTAGAGGCAGGTTAGCGGTGTCGCCCTGCCTCCTCTCAATGCCTTAATAACAGTGTTGTTCTATCCTGAATTTCTCTACAATCTGAGGGCTGCCAACAATAACTTTAGAAACAGCATGTATGCCATCAGCAGCACACATGTCTGAATTTTAAGCTCAGTGATTGGCTGTTTCTGTAGAAATGCACCTTGGGAGTCGTTGACTTCTAGCCTGAATTTTTTTTTAATTTATTTTTGAGTTTCATGTTGTGTTTGAATAGAATGTGTTGAATGAATTTGTAAATTCTCCAGAACCACAGAATTTCCCTTTTTTAAATTAAATTTAGCATCAGTGGTTTCAACTAAAATCCATAAGTGATTGACATTAGCGTTAGCTTATTGTCCCTCGCTATTATTAGCAGCTATTTTTTTCCCCCAAAAAATTTACAGCTCTGACTGTATCTTACAAAACAGGACAGACTTTGGGAGTCAACAGTCATAATGACAGCAGCTATATGTTTGTGAAATTTCTTTCCTCAACTTTTAACAATCAACAGTGCTGCTAGCTAACTAGTTAATGTTAGCTCTGTGTTTAAAGCCATTATCTTATTCAATATTTCTATTAAATGCAATATAACATAATAAGGTTCATTAAGTTAATAGTCCTGAATAGTTACTGATAAGGGGGCAGTTTGATCTTAAACAAAGCAGCCAAAGCGAATGATTACAGGCGACAAGTTGTTTGTGACAGTTACTTGCCAATTTTGCTGTTATTACTGTAGTGTGAATGTATTATTGGTCACCTCTTTATATTAATATCATGTTATATTAAGCTAATCTTGTGATAATACATTATTATTATTATTATTATTATTATTATTATTATTAGATCACCACTGGGACTGGTGTGTTGTGTGTAACATGAGCGACCTCTGCTGGACCCCAAACTCCATTACCAGTTTGCTGTTTCCTGTCCCTGTAGTAGGTTGATGCGTATAAGCTCAACCTACCACAGTGTGATGAAAACATTACAAAAAAATCCCAAAATATGCATATACAACCCAGGAACAAAAATGTGATCCTTAGACAAATAATGAATCCCTGGCCTATTTATAGGATGAATATAAATAAAACACACAATCAGGTCAGGAAAACTGCCTGCTCCAATTGGATCAAAAGAAAAACAAAAAGTATTGATTACAACAACAACAAACCACAACAAAGTTTCACCAGCAGTTTTTCCGCCCCTGAAAGTGGCTTTTAAGTGTCACAAATATACTGTTTAAAAGAAATTTCCCAAAGCAGTGAAATGAACTCCAATGCGTAAAAATAGACCAGCCTGTCAAACTTTATGTGAAGACAACTGATCATGTATCCCTAAATCCCTAATAAATGTGTTTATCACACTGTTCACCCGTTTTCGTGACTTGTTTAACCATCCCGGCTTAGCAGCCCTCCATCGGCGCCTTTGGGCGACGGAGGACAAGATCGTCTGCATCCCTGGGAACTTCTGGTGGAGGTACTGCAGATCCCACGTCATCACCACGGTGATCTCCACGCCCCTTGATCTTCCCCATGTTGTCGCTACTGCAGACGACGATGAGGACGTCCAGGACGGCTCTTCCCCTCAAGGACTGGTGGAAGAAGAAGAGCAGGTTTGGCCTCCATATGTGGTATTCTAAAACAGATGAATTAAAAAAAATGCTCAAAATTTTGACAAAGCATTTTGGGTTCTCTTATGCTAAAAACTCAATTTGAATGATTGTTGCTGACTCCTGTGGCTGTTGTCTGTTCTGGTTCAACTGTGGCTCCTCTGTTGTGATTGTAGTTTGTAACTCTGAAAGGCCACAGTATGTTATTTATGTGTCTGTCCTTTTTGTTTTGTTGTATAAAATACCATTGTACCCTTATATCATTCTCAATTTCTGGCACCTAATGTTATTTAATTTGCTCTATAGAACTAAGTTTAGTTAATAAACTAAAATTTTTTTATCAATCATAATCCAAGTTATTGTCATGTTAAATTAATTTGATTTTCAAGAGATCCACAGGTGATATTTTTAAGTCCAGTAATGACATTTGGGTGGTTGATGGACATGTGATTGACTGCAGAGTGACATTTTAAAAGATGCAGAAACACGATGACACGTTCCTTTTTCTTCTACTTTTGGCCTGATTTAAACAACAAGAGAACGCCGCCTTGTGCTGCCTTCAACTGCATCAACCAATCAGGTTGCAAAGGACAACAAATATCAAACGTTCACCTTAAAGGGCATTAAAAGTCACATAATATATAAACAACCATAATACATCCATGTGTCTGATATTAGCCAGCATTATGACCACAGTTAATGATCCTATAGATTTGATTAATTGATGATGTGTTTAATTAATGTGTAATGACACACACAGCTTGACTATTTAAAGTTCACTGAGCTCTCTGTGATTCTCTGGAGTAAAAACAGTAAAAACACAAGATAGAAATATTTCATCCAAGGAAAAAAAAACTTCCATCAAAAGTCAAAGTGAAAGAATAAGAATGTGTCACGTCCTAACGGGACTTTTTCTGTTTTTAGTTGGACTCTTTGAGGGACTCTTTCATTTGTGTTTCCTGGTTTTGGTTTTCTCTGTTCCCCTTGTGTGTTCCTTCTGGTTTTTGTGTCACCTGTTTGTTTACTTTAGTTCCTGTTTTATTTTGAAATATTTCCTCCTTGTGTCTGGTAACTTTACTTCCTGTGTTTGATTCTTTCATGTGTCTCACCTGTGTTTCATTGGCAATCACTCCCTGTGTATTTAAAGTCCAGTTTTCAGTTCGGTCTTTGTCGAGGCGTCTGCTTTTGTTCGATGTTCCTGTGTCTCCTGTGTTCTGGTTTGTTCCGATGACCCTGTCTACCGTCTCTGCGTTTGGGTCCACCTGCTCAGCTCCCCCAGCTCGTTGACAGAATAAAGAACAACTATAACAATGATAGAAAAGTACAGAAGTGCTACAATTGTAATGTACTTAAATAGAAAATATTAAATATATATATTTTCAACTTAATGTTGCAGTGTATTAAAACATTATAATTTAAAAACTGTACTTTACCATTCATCTTCAATGAAATACACAATATACAATCACAACAAGGTAAGAATAATTTAAAGATAAAGTAAAACAATACATATAATATCAGTCAGTGGTTCCCAACCATTTCCCATAATGGGCCCCTTTTCTATCATTGAGTAAACTGACAACCTCTGACTAACTGACATATTTTATGAATATTTCATACTATATTCAATACATGTCTTTTAGCATTTTGTCATTTATCATCATATTTATCTCGTGTTCCACTCTTGTGCAATAAGAATTTATACCACTGTTTTCTTTGTGTGCAGTATATTATTTTAGTACCATGTGTGTATTATCACTGCAGGTCGTATCTGTATGTGTGATAGATGTGTATAGTTTATATATGTATATATATTCTTCAGTGTTGGGCAAGTTATATTGCAAATTACAAGTTACTTTGCAGTGGTCTGTGTAGAGTAACGTGTTATTTATTACACATTAGTTTCACCAAAGTAACCGCAGAAGTATGACTGTATGTTTCATAGCAGGTCATCAACACACAGAAGCTTGAGGTTATTGCAGTAGTGTGATACGTTCAATAAATCATTGATCACATAAAAAGTGTCCTGAAGAAGATGTATAAACAATGTGAACATTCAGTATAGAGCTGCAACTATTATTTTCCTCACTGATTGAAAGGAAGGATGTGTGATGATATCGTTCAAAGGAAGAGCTGGCGAAGTTCTTATTTTGTAGACGTTTATTAGACGATGGCCATCGGGTCCATTCCATGTACAAAGATGGTCTGGGCACCGTACCCCTGTCGGTGCATAACTTATATGGGGTTACACATCTGTATCTTATCACATGAATAACATAGGTTTTCCATGGGCACTAGGTCAGTTGGGAGCCATCCAATCAAGTAATTGACAGCTACCTCACAACATATTATGTGTCACAACATACCACATCTGGAACATCAGTTCCAAACTTGACCATGGATCCATTGTTTGTATCTCTAAGGTCTCCCCGAAGGGCCATACGATATTACCTAATGTTTATGTCACATGTCCAACACCCAAAATCAGTAAAATACATAGGGTCAGATAAAAATCATACTAACACTGATTAATCCGTCAATTATTTTATTTGTTTGGTCCATAAAATGTCAGAAAATGGTGAAAAACGTCAATCAGCGTTCCCCAAAGTACAAGATGACGTCATGTTTGTCTTGTTTTGTCCACAACACAAAGATATTCAGTTTACTGTCAGAGAGGATAGAAAGATGAAAAATATTCACATTTAAGAAGCTGCAATCAGAGAATTTAGACATTTTTTTCTTAAACAGTGACTCAAAGTGATTAATCCATTAACAAACTGGTTGGCGATTAAAGGACTGAATACTCCAGAGTAGACGCAGACACTGACAGCTGCGGAGACACGTAGTGGTTCTGGTTCTGTTTATTCTGGAGGTTCCACACATGCGTAGTAGATCAGCATCTACAGGAAGACGTCCAGTTTCTGTGTTCATGTTCAGTTTGAAAGTGAAAACAACCATTAAAGTGTAATTAGTTAAAGAACAGCAGAGTCCAGTGCTGATAAAAGTCAGGGTGAAGTCTTCTGATTGGCCGGTTGTGTGGAGGGGGCGGGACCAGAGGCCTGAAGGAGAAGATTGAAGATTAACATCATTCTGTCTTTAGGTGCGTTTCCTGTTTCAATCTGCACATTAAAAAAAATTTGATGAAATTCAAAAAAAATTTAAATATCACAAATAAGAGTTTCCTGTTGTCTGAACGTAGTTGTGTGGTGGAAAAGTTTGTTTTTCAATCAAATAAAATTTAAAAAATGAGACAAAAGCCAAGTTTTCATCCAAATGTGGCGAAAATCTAAATAAAATGTTTCCATCCACTGCTGTTCTGGTTGGTTTTACTCTCACACATCAGCAAAGCATAAAAATTTTTGGGAATATTTTGATTCCTGCTCCGTTTTTTTTTTAAGCAAAGCCTGAAAATGGTGGATGGAAACGTACTTGAAGTGCAACAGAAACAGACGATGATGATGTATCTGAATCATGTGAAGAGCTGAGAACATCAGATCTGTGTGGAGCGATGATGAGGAGACTGTAACCTTCCTCACATCAATACATGAAACTAACAGAAACGTTTCCATCGTTTGAGCTTTGACTGTCGCTCCTATAATGACGTCATCTCCTTCTGCAACGCCACCAGCCGTTTATCTGCTGATATTCACACACAGTGGATGGAAACCTGTCTGTTCTCATGTGTTTGTCTCTGCTCACCTGTCCTCGTCCTCGTCCGGAGAAGACGGTGGTCAGTCCGTTGTGGGCGGGGACATGTCGGAGGGGGCGTGTCCTGGACTCTTTCAGCTCGGACAGGAGCTCGGGACTCGACAGCGACGGACGGACTGAACGCAAACAGAATAAAGAAATAAATCATCACTTCAAACATTTGATTTCCTCCAAACCTGCAGCCGATCAGCCAAATGTTTAAACCACCAAAACATAAAATGTTTCATTCAGGAGTCATGTTAACCCTTTAAATATCACACCAACAAACAAACAACATATATGAGCCTCACAAAGTCCCCTAATAACTAAGTACATTTACCACATTAACCTGTACACACTGTTCAGGTCAAATTTTACCCATTTTTACATTTGAGAGCAGTAAAAACAACCTGAACTCCATTTTTTAGCCTGAAATTTTATGACATTTCCTAAATTTACCCAGAATATACAAAGATTATTATTAATATATTATTGTGAAGTGTTCCAGGTTAAATTTGACTCGTATTTATTCAAAAATGTTCTCCTGTTTCAAGTATCATATAGTGACTGTGAATGTTTTTTTCTAAACTCTGCTCTCTGAAAGCTTCATCAAGGATTAATCACCCATTTATTGATGACTGATGAGGTATTTATGAATAGTAAATGGATTTATGGTTCATAAATTTGCTATAGAGACTAATTATGAGAGTATGATGGGTCAGAATATGAACAGTATATGAGGGTGTCGTCAGGGTAATGTAGAAACTAAACGTAATAAAAACTGTAAATGTGGTGAGAAGTGATCACATTTTGAGCAAGTTACAACAGATTATGAGTTTAATGGTATTTTCAAAATAAGAAATGTAATAAAAATAAATAAATCTAATGCTTTAAAGTCCCTCTGTATTCTCTGTACAGAACCATTTCCATCCAAACAGTGATGGAAAGTAACTAAATACATTTACTGAAGTACAGTACTCTGAGGTACTTGTACTTTACTTGAGTATTTCCATGTGATGCTACTTTCTACATTTCAGAGGGAAATATTGTACTTTCTACTCCACTACATTTATTTGACAGCTTTAGTTACTTTTCAGATGAAGATTTGACACAATGGATAATATAACAAGCTTTTAAAATACAACACATTGTTAAAGATGAAACCAGTGGTTTCCAACCTTTTTGTCTTTTGACGTCTTACAAAAAGCAGTGTGTAGTCGGGGTCACATTTCACATGTCTATGAGTTGTTAACAGCTCCACCAAATAGTGATTTTTCCCTCTAAACTTCTCACATGCTTTCATTTCAATAAATGTTCAAATGATCCAATATTTCAGCAAAAATCAAAGATTAGAGAAAAAGTCCAAAAAACTGAAAACAGATTTGTGTATCAGAACTTTGTTTTTTCTTCTTTCCTCTCCCATTAATCATCTCACCACCCCTCAGATTTATCTACTGACCCTTTGGAGGGGCCCGACCCCTAGGTTGGGAACCACTGGACTAAACTAGCTAACTGTATATAAAGTAGTGTAAACTAGCTCCACCTCCAGCAGCTACAACAGTAACATGCTGCTCTAACACTGATGCTTCACTATTAATAATCTAATGATGTCATATATAATAATATATCAGTCAGAGGGACCAAACCACTACTTCTACTGCAATACTTTAATTACATCAAGCTCATAATACTTATGTATTTTTACTGCAATACTTTAACTACATCAAGCTCATAATACTTATGTACTTTTACTGCAATACTTTAACTACATCAAGCTCATAATACTTATGTACTTTTACTGCAATACTTTAACTACATCAAGCTCATAATACTTATGTACTTTTACTGCAATACTTTAACTACATCAAGCTCATAATATTTATGTACTTTTACTGCAATACTTTAACTACATCAAGCCCATAATACTTATGTACTTTTACTGCAATACTTTAACTACATCAAGCTCATAATACTTATGTACTTTTACTGTAGTAGGATTTTTCATGACTTTTACTTTATATGGAGTACGTTAACACTGATGTATTGGTACCAACTCAGGCAGCTCAGTTATTTATGGACGCTGTGATTTTCTCTCGTGTTTCGTGTTGTATGACAGTATCCTCATCCTCACATCCTCATACAATCAGGCACTAAAAATAATGGACAAAAAGCCTGTTCGGTGGCATCACTGTCACATACTGAAATATACAATCTACTTAGTTTTGAGAGGTTTACTCATTTATGTTTTCTTAAATTAGTTTTCAAATGTATCAATAGTTTAGCCCCCGAGCCAAAGACAAGACAGTACCAAAGTAACTAGCAGCATGGTGAATGGCAACTGTAGAATACCATATCATAGATCTAAATCCATACAGGACTGTCAACTCTGGAACACATTACCAACCGAAATCAAATTAATTTCAGATATAAAATCTTTTACAACAGAGGTTAAGTGTTGGCTAAAAGCAAACCAGAGCTGTACCCATTTTTAGCTAATTGTATTGTATTGTTAATTTTTTTTTTTCAAACTGTGCATCACAATCAGTGTAATTCAATGTGTGTATTTTATTGTACTTCCATATCTGTAGTGCACTGTGGTTTTTATGATGATGAAAGCTGTATATTTTAATTACACTGTATATGTAACGCCCAACTAGGGACAAGAGCTGAAAATTAGCAATAGCTATAAACTCTCTGTGCAGTTCATCAGTTTCATGCTCTGTATTGGAAATATGTTCAATTGCATCGTCCCTATGAAATAAAGTAAAAAGAAAAGAAAGAAATGTTATTTTCTGATTGTTTCCTCCACACAACCCTGCAGGAAGGTGCCACATCGCTGGATTTGGTGTGAATGCAGCCTTACATGAAACCTCGCTGTATGAACGGTAAACAAACTTTGCTTCATCATCATATTATATTTATTAATCTCACACAGTAACAAACATACATTATCTCATCGCTGTGCAAGCGGATGTTTAAAAAAGAAAAACAGTGTTAAAACTAAGTAGCGTCTTTCTTTCACTACATACTACGTACTACATACTAACCGTATACGGTTAGTATGAAGTACACGCCGTATACGGTTAGTATGTAGTACACACTGTATATGGTTAGTATGTAGTACAGTATGTAGTACACACCGTATACGGTTAGTACGTAGTACAGTATGTAGTACACACTGTATACGGTTAGTATGAAGTACACACCGTATACGGTTAGTATGTAGTACACACTGTATATGGTTAGTATGTAGTACAGTATGTAGTACACACCGTATACGGTTAGTACGTAGTACAGTATGTAGTACACACTGTATACGGTTAGTATGTAGTACAGTATGTAGTACACACTGTATATGGTTAGTATGAAGTACACACTGTATACGGTTAGTATGTAGTACACGCCGTATACGGTTAGTATGTAGTACACGCCGTATACGGTTAGTATGAAGTACACACCGTATACGGTTAGTATGAAGTACACACCGTATACGGTTAGTATGTAGTACACGCCGTATACGGTTAGTATGAAGTACACACCGTATACGGTTAGTATGAAGTACACACCGTATACGGTTAGTATGAAGTACACACCGTATACGGTTAGTATGTAGTACACGCCGTATACGGTTAGTATGAAGTACACACCGTATACGGTTAGTATGAAGTACACACCGTATACGGTTAGTATGAAGTACACACCGTATACGGTTAGTATGAAGTACACACCGTATACGGTTAGTATGTAGTACACACTGTTCAGAGCTGTTTACTAGGATCTGAACCGTTTCTTTAAATGTGACATTAAATTGACTTTATGTTCGATACGTCCAGCTCACCTGGTCTGCTGTCGCCGCAGGGAGAAGAGGAGGAGGATGAAGAGGGGCTCCAGGGGGGAGAAGAGGGAGTGGGACTGGAAGGGGAGGGCAGACGGGAGGAGGTGGGGGAGGTGGAGGAGGTGGGGGAGGCCGCAGAGGAGACGACACTGGATTCACTGAATTCACTGTTAAACTGAAATTTGTTCTGACGTTCTGAAAACAAAAAGACAAAGATGAGATGATGACGGATTTCATGTCTCTCTGGTCATTTTTTGTCTCTTTGTAGTCGCTATACGTCTCTTTGCAGTCGCTATGCGTCTCTTTGCAGTCGCTACGCGTCTCTTTGCAGTCGCTACGCGTCTCTTTGTAGATGCTACGCGTCTCTTTGTAGTCGCTACGCGTCGCTTTGTAGTCGCTACGCGTCTCTTTGTAGTCGCTACGCGTCTCTTTGTAGATGCTACGCGTCTCTTTGCAGTCGCTACGCGTCTCTTTGTAGTCGCTACGCGTCTCTTTGTAGTCGCTATGCGTCTCTTTGCAGTCGCTACGCGTCTCTTTGTAGATGCTACGTGTCTCTTTGCAGTCGCTGTGTGTCTCTTTGTAGTCGTCTTGTGTCCTTGTGCTAGTTTAGCGTCTCTTTGCAGTTGTTTTTTGTCTGTCTGCGGTCATTTCGTGTTTCTCTGTGGTCATTTTTGTCTCTTTGTGGTGGTTTTGAATCTGTTTGTGGTAGTTTAATCTATTTATGTGAAGAGAGACGATGTGAGACGGAGGAGGAGATGGATTTTCACCTAGAAACTCTGCTTGCAGTTGTGGACTTCGCAGAGACAAATGGGGAAGAGGAGGAGGAGGAGACGATGAGGAGGACGGAGGCTCCATCACTGAGGTAGATGTTACTGATGATGGAGGTGATGATGAAGGTGGTGATGAAGACTTCATGATGAACACCTGCAGTGGGAGGAGCTAATCTGTTATTCAGAGAACTGTAACATCCTGACAGTGTGATGTGACCCCTGAACTCATCACTCCAACCTGCAGACGTTAGAAATGTAGATCAGAGCAGGAAACGACCACTAACTGGCCAAAAATACTCCAGAGTGACGTGTTTTTGATTCTAGTTTCAGGATGAGGAGTAAAAGCGTTTGATCAACTTTCTCTATTAAGGAAATCACTCGTGTCTCAGGAGCTGCAGAGGAGTCTGAACTTGTTAGAAGCTGCAGGAGATGAACTTCAGACAGATATTCTATGAGAGGAGAGAAGTTCGTTTACATTAACCTCATTTTCATTCACATTAAATTGTGTTTACAGATTATCTCAGAAACTAGTTCCTGTTTTGTTATTTCATGTCACAGGTGAACAAGAGAAGAGATCAGATTACCTTTGTAACCTCGGTTCTCTGAGAGCGTTCAGGTGTACCCACTGACCGGTGCCGTCGCTTCACAGGACAACAGGAAGCATCACCTGTCCTCCCAGTCCTCCCAGTTTGCACTCACTGACCGGTTTGAAGCTGCATCTCCTCGGCTCCTCGTGGCGTCGAAAGAACAACGACTTCCTGCGGCTGGGACAAAGTCTGTGCCACACACACACACACACACACACACACACACACACACTGTTACAACAAAGTGTGTGTGTGTGTGTGTGTGTGTGTGTGTGTGCGCGTGTGTGTGTTTGTGAACCAGACTCAGGTTTGAAGAGAAAACTTCATTCATGCAAAGCACCCATGACTCAAAAGTCCACATTAATTATTGACATTTTTATGACATGGTTGCCATGGATACCAGGAAGGAAAAGAGAGAGTCAGCTGGACTTTTAACCCACACACACACACACACACACACACACACACACACACACACACACACACATACACACACACACAATCTCTGTGCAAGGCTTCACTAGTCAGACA
>NC_056554.1:25851127-25896127 GCF_910596095.1 Thunnus maccoyii
AGTCAGGATTTTATTCAACAGCAGAACATTTCTACTGTCTGTCTGTAACTATTATCAAGAAGAACCTGGTTCAGTTCTTATCGTCACCAGGAAAGAACTGCTGGATCTTCAACAGCTCAGCAGGGTTTGAACATCTGCTGCTCATCAACAGACCAAACAGGATCTGAAACCAGGCTCGGTGAGTCCGGCACTGACAGGATCCTACATCCACCGGGAGGACCACGTAACGGAGTTAACGGGGGGAAACGACGGGAGGCAGAATCTGCTTCTACATGAATACTCATCACCTAGAGACTGTTTTCATCAACTGCAAACTGTTTTATTCTTTATTCTGGTCGATGTTTACGTCCCAGCTGTTAGCAAAAAACATCTGGACTCCCTTCTCATTATCCTCTGAGACTTTAACAGAGCAAACCTCAGACAGCTGTATACATACAGACAACATAGTAAATGTCCCACCAGAGACAAACACATACTGGACGCCTGTTACACAATATTAAAGACACATCGTCTGGTTCTTCTCTCAACCTGCAGCCCTGATCTGACTGACAGACAGACTGACAGACAGACCGCCTCCACCTGTCTGTGGACCACAGGCGTCCTGACAGACAGGATGGGAGGTCGAGGCCCCCCCCCCCCCATGCTTATAAATTATATATGTTTAGTTTAAAATACAAATTGTTACTACTGTTATTAGTGTAGATCTGAACAGGTTGTATAAACTGTACACTAACACCTACTGTATGTATGTATGTATGTAAACATAACACTTCAGCTTCTTTACACTGTTTACTTCCTGTTTACAGTTACAGAAACATTATTCCTGAAGATTATTGTTGTTATTATTCTGTGTAAAACACACTAAACTTCATTTATATTTACATTTTTAATGTTTGTATTGTCTTTTATCTTTTACAGTCTTTATCTTTCATCATCTCTCTGCTTTTATCTTCATCTTCTCATTTTCTCGCTTTTGTTTGTTTGTTTGTTGTTATTTTGTCTTCTGAGTTTCCGGCTTTGTTTAGTCTGTGAACTCTGTTTTAAAGCTGCTATATGAATAAAGTTATTATTATTATAAACCGAAGTCAGACTCTTTGTGAACGTGCATCTGGTTCTCGTTCTGGTTGTGTCGTCGGCTGGACCCGCAGCCGCCGCTACGGTTCACGAAAACGGACAAAAAAGTGAAAGATAACGCGGTTAACGCGCATCTACTTTACTTTATCACCAGCAAAGTCGCGTTTTAACGTGTAATTTGGTTAAAATTAAACAAAACTCACCGGAAGCTTTCTTTTCCAGCACCATGTTGGTTGTTGATGTCTACGGCAGCCGCAGAGGGACGTAACAGCTCCAAAGTCGCGCGTTTTTCTTGATAACGGGTCTAATTGTATTCAGACCTGCTCACAGGAAAACTCAAAGGGTCAAATATACTTTAAAAAATGACGAATTTACATTTCCATGAATCTGAAGAGGCAGAACATCACGTTAGTGTGACTTTCTTTACTACGGAAAGCCACAGGGCGCCATTAAATGAGCGCGTTTGCTGCTCTTTGTCGCCACCTGGTGGATAAATGTTATCGGCCCCACCAGTGTGAAATACCATAATTGTCTTACTATAATAATAATAATAATAATAACAATAATAATAATAACAACAATAATAATAATAATAATAATAATAATAATAATAATAATAATAATAATAATTTATACATATTGTTATATTATATACAATAATTGCAATAATAAAACATCTAAGAGAAAATCTTAAACAAGAGAGGTTGTCTTATAATTTATGGATCCTTTTCACATATTTTGATTATATTGATAATTTGACCTGTTGTAACAATCATTATTCTGTCATCATTACATTAATTATTTTATCATTGGTGAAAACTGAACACATGATATCTGTGTAAATACCAGAATCTGATCTACAGAAAAGGTAAATGTACTAAAACATTTTTCCAGGATGCTGCTGTTAAAGTTAAACTAAGTTACATCAATACAATAACTAATAGACACAGTTCAGTTAGTGCATTTCCTATTAAATAACTGCAGTTAAATGTCAACATAACCTTGAAAAAATATGAAAATTTGTCTACAAACAAGCACAAATTTTAACATATACGAGAGAATAAAGTTACCAATAATAAGCGAATAATTGATTAATATTTCCTTGAGTTTAATTGGAGCTTTGTGTTCAAATAAAGTTCTCATTTTGCTTTAATTATAAGGACAGTTTACAGGGAAACATGGATCTGTAGAATCATATCTAACATCCTGTATCACCAGAAGGTTTATAGCTTAAAGTACATCTTATCTACGTCGGCTTCAGATGATGAAGATCAAAGTAAATGTGTGAAACAGCGTCTGCATGAACTGTCTGCGGAGGAAGATCATTGATATGATGAGAAAAAGCTCCAGTAAACAGCTACTTAATGGACAGAATAACAGACAAAAACAAACCGCCATGACAGTACAATTATTTATTCAAATCCCCAAAACTTTATTCACTCAGTCATTAACAAATAATTTAATGCAGTTTGTACAAAGCCAGAGACAGTTGATTCCTCGTATCGACAGGCACGCATGGAGAGAAAACTACAGCCGACGTCAGGTGGAAACCTCGTGAAGTCGCTCCTCACAGACTCAAAACCGTCAGAAGATAAAAACTGTGAGGAGACGAGCGTTTCACACGGTGACGATGATGGAAAAATACCCAACTACATGATGGAAACATAGAAAACCTCAAGAAATGAACAACATGAATTAAAAAAAACTAAACAATGAAGAATAAAACAGTAAAATATAAAAAGGCCTTTAGTGTTTTCCCAGTAACAGTTCTTTAAGTGGAGTTTCACCTCCTTAATACTCAGTTTACAGACATTTACCAAACTCCTCAGACTTCTTAGCATTCAAAAAAATATATATATATTTTTCTTACTTTCTTGTTCTTTTAAAACATTTAAGCTCTTTACGTCTTTTTTTGGCATTTTTTTCTATATTCTACATCACACTTATTTTCATCAGATTCAACATTCTCTGTTCGTAGTATCAAACTTTAAAAGGATCAAAGCAACCTGTGACGCTCCATCCAAAAAAACAACAACAACGTTTTGATTCCCATCATTCTCAGCTACGTTGCTGGTTGCTACGGTAACCCCAATATCGCCCAGGCTGCGAACTAGTAACGGATTTTGTGGTCGACATTATTCGGTTTTTACTTGAGCATGTTGCCAATTTTGATTGGAGAAAAAAACGCTCCAGATGACCGGGCGCTCTGTAACACACACGCACACACACACACGCACACACACACACAAACACACACACACACACACCTGGAGTGTGTTCTGCTTGCATAGATCTTTATGTCGAGGCAGTTTAGTGTAATAAAGGCAGCACGGTGACGACTAAATCGAAATGTTCAGCAACGATGCCTTCAAGACCATGAAATCTCTCAGGTTTTTTCTCACCTCTTTGCACTTTTGCTTGTTTGAAGCTACTGACTGAAAATTAGGACTAAATAAAGTGACTCTTATTCTAAAAATGTCTAACGATGCACTCAGGATCGTCTGTCTGACTCCTGTGAAGGTTGTCATGGAGATACCGGTTACACCTGACGCACTGAAATGATACGTTGTCACCGATACTGAGACATGGGTACAGGTGCATTAGGTGTTAATGCAGATGAAGCGGATCATCCAATCAGAGACAAGACAATAAAACTTTAGAAAAATGAAAATAAAATAGATTGAGTAATGTTGAGACGATGCGTTCAATGACTAGTAATTCACAAATCTAATAATTCATGCAGATTCCTCTGTCTGGTCTGTCTGTATCTGTGACGATGAGGTTGACTGATGTTCTCACTCACTCACACACACACACACACACACACACACACACACACACACACACTAGGCTTGGTGGTATCGTGGTATTACGGTATACCAGGGTATTGGTATGATTTTCAATACCATCATAAATACAGATGCTCCTCTTTCCTCTGATGGAGATGCTGTATTGAGGTGATGTATTGTAGTACACAGCATGGCCACAAGAGGTCAGTCTGTGTTAGTGGAACAGGCAGTTGAGCTGAGAAAGATGGCGACTGCGAGTGGTTACAGGACTAGTAAAAAAAAAAGAAAAAAAAAACGCCTCTGCACCTGTTTGGGAGTGTTTTGGGTTTAGTCCCGATGATAAAAGGTTACTGAGCAGAACTCGGAGGAGCAGCTGAGATTGTCACCGCTGATCCGCCTTAAGTGAGTCTGGGCTGAAGTCGTCTCTAGCTTCAGAGGCTAACCCCCCTTTCCCTTCAGCTGGGTGGTGAGCAGGAGGACACGAGAGCTTGGGCCTTGAGGAGTTGTCGCATTTATTCGCTGACAAATAGCCTAAACTGTTGACAAACTGCAAACTGCTACGTTCACCTCTGCTCCAGTCGCCAGCATCACTGTCAAACACACTCTCTCTCGCTACGCGCTGAACTATTCCTTACAGGAGCTACGCTACTTGTAGAACACATTTTAGTTTAAAAAAATATCTAAAAATACATTAAAAACATTCTCTGATGCTCAGGCCCAGTGGGCTGCCGGGCCTGAGATACACTGGCGGCTCAGCTTTGTTTTCTCTTTACACGAATACCGTCATATACCGTATACCCTGGTGAAATGTCAGGAAGGTATGAAGGTATGAAAAAATAGATACCGCCCAATCCTAAAACACACACACAGTCTTTAACACACACACACACACACACACACACACACACACACTAGGGGTCGACGAAGGACACCATGATGTATCGGGTCCCTCTGGTGGTGGGAAGGCCCTCGTGGTAGTGCGTCAGGCGGCCGGGGTGCATGAAGGACCAGCCCTTCCTGGGAGACTCCACCTTACAGTCATAACGCAGGAACCTGCAGCCTCCACCCTGACACACACACACACACAGGTACAGACAGGTAAACACACTGAGGGAGGTTTTGTTCAGCTATAATCAGCTCAGCAGATGTTTGTTCTGTTTTGGTTGTTTTTCAGTTGACTGTTGATACTGAAGAAAACATTTAACTGAGTCGATTCAGCAGATTTCAGTGGACTACTTCTTTCTGTACTCTGCTGCTCTCATTTACAGCAGCTGTCACTGCACATGGAAGTGAAAAGTAGTGTGTGAGTGTGAAATATTATTTGGACGCACTGACTGACTCTTGAGTTCTGACACCTCGATGAGTAAAATGCACAGATTGACTTAAACGCTAACAAATCTGTTCTCTATATCTATATCCAACAACTCCAACAGAGTGAGACGTTTTATCTCTAGAGGATCACATTAATTTCAGGAGTTGCATTCTCGCAGTTAAACATTCATTTATATCAGCTCTATAATTCAGGCTAATCAACTTAATAGTTTTGAACCAGTGAATAATAAGGTGTGCTAAATTTAGTAGCTACAGCTGTTATTTTGATGGGTCGGATACATATTTCATCAACATTTAGGTAAACAGAAGTATCAGATTAGACTCAAATAGCTTCATTGGAACAGCCGAGCTCTGAAGTTAGAATGAGCATGTTTTTAAATCATTTTGAAAGGGATTTATGGTCTTTTATCTGTAATTATCAGAGTCACTGTCACTGGAAAGAGTGAGTTGTGCTGAATCTGGCAGTATGTGAGTTACGACGTCTGTGAATTTTGACTGTTAGAAAACAGAGTAAGATTTCTGATGTAAAATACACATTTCATGTGCTAAGGGCATAATAAAAACAGCTCTCTGCTTTGGTTTCCAGTTTATTCAGATTGTGAGTTGTGATTTCCTCCTGACCTGTTTTCTCAGATCAGAAGTGTGTTTTTGTTTGTGTGTTCACCTCGTAGTCGACGTGCTTGCTGTTCAGGGCGATGTTGATGGTGAAGGTGGAGGAGTCGTGATGTGGCCGCAGATACGGCTGCTCGTCAGGTCGGTAACGTACCACAAAGTTCATGATGGCCTGGGCCTGCAGATGCGGAGGATGAATGATTTGTAACGTAAACTGATCCATGACAGATGCTGCACAAAGAGGAACTCCTCTCAATTCTTTCAAACACTAATTTAAAGAGTTAATGTTGACAACACACTGTGTTGTACCTTTAGGTAGCATCTGGATGTACCTTTGGGTAGTGTCTGGACGTACCTTTGGGTAATGTCTGGACTGTACCTTTGGGTAGCATCTGGACTGTACCTTTGAGTAGCATCTGGACTGAACCTTTGAGTAGCATCTGGACTGAACCTTTGAGTAGCCTTGGACTGAACCTTTGAGTAGCATCTGGACTGAACCTTTGAGTAGCATCTGGACTGAACCTTTGAGTAGCCTTGGACTGAACCTTTGAGTAGTATCTGGACTGTACCTTTGAGTAGCCTTGGCATGAACCTTTGAGTAGCATCTGGACTGAACCTTTGAGTAGTATCTGGACTGAACCTTTGAGTAGTATCTGGACTGAACCTTTGAGTAGTATCAGGACTGAACCTAGGGGTATTATTTTAATGTATGTGTACCTTGAGGTAGAATCTGTAATATGTGTACCTTGGGGTAGTATCCAGGATAGAGTTTTTCAGTGACAGGGACGATGTACTCTTTAAGGAATTTCAGCCACTCCTTCTCGAAGCCGATCTGGTTCATGTGGATGTCCACAGTCGGAACATTTTCATAACCACCAGCCAGACGCTCGTCCTGAACACAAACACATATTGGACGCAAGTTTTTAAAACAATACTCATTTAACTCACTTTCCCTGCATGTCTCTCTCACAGACAGGTAAGCAGCTAGACAGGTTACCTTATGTGACCCTCCTGACCACTGCCCATGGTCCTCCATGGTCTCCACCAAATGATCACACATCTTCTCTGAGAATGCTGGAAACCAGTAAACATCTGGACAGGGCTGAGGGAGACAGAATGATTGTTACTGAGCTAAAGATGATATAAACAATTATTCTGTAATTAGTACCAACTGTCCAGGAAACCTTTTTAGGAAATCACAGAGCTTCAAAATAAAGAGTCTACCTCTGCTTTATTATCTATTCTTGATTTGGAATCCCAATTTGCTCAAATAAAGTGGTTGCTAACCTTCCCAGGGTCCACATGAAATAAATATAAAACTAAAAAGCAGTTCAGTCACACAGAGTCATCAGTGTTTTGTTGTTGTGTTACCTGTTCTACGAAGCTCTTCTCATCCTCAAAGATCTTCGAGTAGTTCTCACTGATATACTTCTCCTTCCAGTCCTGCAAAGACACAGATGTTCAGCCTGTGCTGTCATTCATTTCATCATGTGTGCATGTTAGCATATGTGTATGTGTCTGACCACAGGGTTGTCGAAGATCTGCCACATGTCCGGGTGCAGCCTGGACGTGTTGAAGTTGGCCGATGACACCAGACGACCGAACTCATCGCGGTTCGACACGAACATGAAAACTCCCTGTGGACAGACAGAGATGAGCGTTATGTAGTTATTGTTTTTTTTATCTGTGTTTGTCCAAAGAGATAATGGTATGTCTTAGGATGCACTCAAGAAACAAGTTTGTGAGTTTGGGGGAAGCACATTTTGAATGACACCAAATCATCATCCACCTGTTGTCCCATTTGTCCAATCAGGACACACATAATGAATGAATGTATAAAAACCTCCAAACTTGTATGAAACAAGAAGTATTATTTAAATGCTCTGAAACTTGTGTTGCTGCTGAAGGTGGGACAACAGTTTCACACATTTGCACCTCAAACTGCTTCCCTTCAGGTCTCTATAGTATAATTACATGTGTTGTAAGGTGAGCAGGTGTTTAGTATTACCTGGTCTCTGATTCTCCTGCAGAACACCATGTCGGCATCCATCCCCTCGTCCACAAACAGGCTCACCTGGGACAGTTTGGACCGCAGCATGCTGCCTTTGAGCAAGTAAGCCTGGGTAATGTATGGAACGTTCCACAGACCGCTGCAAAAACACAGGTAAACATTCTTCATCTCACCTCAAATGTGTTGTGAGGAGATTTATAGATAACAAAAAGCACCACTGACTAAACTACTCACATCCTCTTGCCCTGGACGATCTCGATGTAGTCTTCAGATCTGGAGTAGAATCCTTCAGGACTCAGAGCACCCCAGAAGTTACTCCACAGCTTCCCGTGTCTTGACAGCATGGGAGCAATGACTGACCTGAGACAGAGACACATGGACAGGTGAAGTGTGTGTCTGTGTGAGCTGCTGAGGTGCCGATCAGAATGCAACTTCTTCGGCTGAAATAGGTCTTACAAGTGCGACATAGTGCAATTCTGTGCCACGCACCAAAAAGTGTTTAAAAAACAAAAACTGAACTTAAACTTTAAAATATAAAACTTTATAAGACTTCTACTGTTAACAATAAATAAATAGCATCCGGTAATATCATCACATTCCACATTCCACATATTCCATTTGGAAAAAATCCTTGTTTGGATGTAGGGTAATAAAGAAGAGTACTAGTGTGTACTCGTTAGAGTGTAAGGTAACAAAGAAGGGCATTAGTGTGTATTTATCAGGGTGTAGGGTATACACCTTTACTAAGTGCTAGCGTGTACTTAGTTAGGTTGTAGAGTATTTAAAGGAGTACTGGTGTGTACCTGTTAGGGTGTATGGTAACAAAGAAGGGCATTAGTGTGTATTTATCAGGGTGTAGGGTACACACCTTTACTAAGTGCTAGCGTGTACTTGGTTAGGGTGTAGGGTATTTAATGGAGTACTGGTGTGTACCTGTTAGGGTGTAGGGTGATACAGAAGGGTACTAGTGTGTTCTTGTTAGTGTATAAAATATACAGAAGGGTATTTGTTAGGGTGTAGAGTGATACAGAGGGTACTAATGTGTTTTTGATAGAGTGTAGGGTATATAGAAGGGTATTTGTAAGGTTGTAGGGTGAAACTGAAGGGTACTAGTGTGTACTTGTTTGGGTGTAGGGTATATGTGAGGGTACTAGTGTGTAATTTTTAGGGTGTTGGGTAAGTAGAGTAGAACTGTGTTTAGTGTATACAGGAGGGTACTTACTTGTTTTCTTCTATTAGTATCCTCAGTGTGTCGGGGTTCGTCAAGGCAACATCGGAGTCGATACTGAAGTAGTAGTCACATTCTGGATTCTTCTTACACGCCTCGCTACACACACACACACACACACACACAGATATTAATTATGATCTGGTGGTTTTGTAAGTAATTTACATCTTTTGTACTGTCGAGTGAGTGTACGCACTTTCCTTCCTGTAACTCTCGTCTATGTATGTGGGTGTTTTCTAGCATAACCCAAAGACTTCCAGGAATCAGAAATGGATCACTTAAAGTACAGAAAGTTAAAAAAAACTAACCTGGGCACATTGTTGGATGTGGTGTAAAGGTTCTGAGAGGTATGACTGGTGCTGTATGATATTCTAAATGTTTTAACATTGCCCAACAATCCAACCTTACCAGCTAGAGATATTGATTAACAGCTACAGTTGGAGAGAAGAGGAAGACTTTCATTCAATGTTTTGTTAACGTACATTTGTCTAATAAACACGTAAACTTGCTTTTCATGCAAGTTTTGGCAACGTAACCCTGTACATAAACCCGACCACATTATGTATGAACTTGTGTGTTACCCCTGATGATGAGATTGGTTCTGTTATTTTATTCTACTTAAAAATAAATAAAAAGGGCTCCACTCACACAGCCATGTTTCTGGCTTCGTCCTCCTGCAGGTTCTCCTCCGGTCCGATCAGCTGGGCGTCTGGGAACAAAGACCTGTGACGCTCCCAGAACTTCTGGATGTGACGCTCGTGGTACACAACCTGGATCACAGCAGATTAAACATCAGATCACACAAGAGCGGATTACAATAGAGCAGGTGTAAGGTGAGCCGTCAGGACTGCGTCGTACGTTGTTGTGGATGAAGAGGCGTATCCTGCCCATGGGGTAGTTGAGTGTTGTCAGTCGGTCCAGGAACTCTTCCATGAAGGGGGTCGCGTGTTCAATAAACACCGCAACGTACACCAGAGGCATCTCTTCATCCTGAACACACACACGCACAAAGTTTAAACGTCCTGCCTTGAATTAAACAGGAGTCATAATCTCAGCTTCATGCACACAGGTGAGAGTACGTACAGAAGCTTCGTTAAAGAACAGCAGGTCGTCATCACAGATGCCGCAGCCGTTCTCATATGTCCATGCTGTCGGGACGTAGTTACCCAGATAGTTCAGCTGGAGCTGGACAGAGAAACATAGATTTCTAACTTCTGATACACGTCAGACTTGTGATAAAGTTTAGTTTTGTTCTGGTTTTCCTGTAAACCTGCTGCCATCCTGCATCTGAAGCACAAAATTGTTGGCAAACCTTTTTATCCAAGACTAACTCTAAGAACGAGAACTACGATGAAATGTTTGACATTTTTCATCTGAGAATAAAAACTTGAAAACATGCAGGCAGCACACACAGTTAATTAAAAATATAATATATAAAAAGTATTATCAAGTGTGTATGTGATCAGTCGGTCACCTTGGTGGGTCCGTTGCCGTGGATAATAACAGGAAGTGTGTCGTAGGCGACGTTCCTCGCCCTGACCTTTGCCCTCTCAAACTTTAAGACGACTTCCTCTGACAGAGAGAGAAAGATTCAGTTCATTCCAGTTCTGCAGGTTCACCAAGTTGTATTCTTTAATACGACACATAATTTTTTTTACTACCAGTTTTACTACACAACTGTACCAGTCAAAGTATGAAAGTATGATGGAAAACCAGCAGGACACTTCCAACCAGTTTAATGTTGGAATGAAACTGATTATGATATTGATGTGGTCAACTTAAGGAAAAACGTGTGTGTGTGTGTGTTTGTGCGTCTCACCAACGGCTCCGTTCAGGTTTTGGAAGATTCTGGATCGATGGTCCAGAGTCATGTTGAACTTGGTCTGAAGAGACAAATCACACAATCACAGATGTTTTACTCCTGAAAATTACATCTGAAAAAAAAAGTCTTTTATATTCAAGGACGAGACGTGTTCACAACATCAGATCTTCTTTTTGAATGGGGAGAGTACCGACAGAGTGATGCATTCTGGGTTGTTTGTAGCATTAAGGTTGCTAGGCTAGTCTGTTAGAGTCTCTAAAAGTCTTTGTTAGCTCAGTTTGTAGAGCTGCAACTAATGATTATTGATGAATCGGTTCCGTATCAGAGAACAGTGACAAATGAGATTATAGTTTCCCAGAGTCAAATATGACGTCTAAACATCTTATTGTGACTGACCAGCAGTCAAAAACACAAAGGTAATCAGTTTACTATCATGTATGATGAAGAAAAGCATCATATCATCATATTTTAGAAGCTGAAACCAGTGAATGTTTTGTCATTTTTGACTAAACAATTATTCAGTTATCCAAATAGTTGCTGATACATTTTCAGATTTTAATGAATTGACTAATCGTTGCAGTTCTAGTGACGTGTTTTTCTGCAGCGGAGGAAATAAATTCATGTCTTTACTGCAGAAACACAGCGAGGAGGAAGAACGACTGCTGAGTTTGTACCAAAATAGTGATGTAATAAAATATCAGGCATGATGGCTCAGAGGAAATGACTCTAGACACACATATATGTTTTTTACGTGTGTCTAACGTGCCGCGAAACTGTAGGAGCAGCAGCCGAGTTAGTTTCACGGCTCTGTTTACTGTTCAGCACATCGGCTACTCGACATGGCAGCTCTCTGCTGGTCTGCTGTTAGCAACCGTTAATTAAATAGTTATTATGTGGCGACATTTACAAGCAGTAAGCAAACCTTTAAAACAAAAACCAACCGACGAAGACGAGGATGACGTTTTATGACAGATGGAGGTTTGGAGGTCTGAGTTATTCTGTGTGTTGTCAATAAGTCAATAAGTTAATTATGGATTAATAGTATCTCAGGAAACTTTCCCAACAAGATGAATGTCAAAGTGTGTTTATCAAAAAAAGTCCTTTTATAAAAAAAGAAATCAACTGCTGGAAGAGGGAGTTTCATCTCATATTTAGACCAATAGAGTAATAGTTTACAGTAGTAGTTTTTTCCCTGTAAAGTCCAGATATAACGTCTAGAAACTGTATCAAAGGACTGTGGTTGTAATTTACCCGCTGTGCCTTGTCCAGGTAGATTTTGGTGTAGAAAAGCTGGTCGTCATCATTGTCTTTGTACTTCCACTGTTGGACGATCGTACTGAGGTCCGAAGCGAAGCCGATAAACCCTGAAAACACACACACACACACACAAATACCAGAGAGTATTTCTTATGGTTTACTGGTTTCATAACTGCTTTGTTTGCCAATTTATCTTCAGCTTCTCAAATGTGATGATTTAATGCTTTTCTTTGTCATACATTTTTGGGTTTGGACTGTTAGCAAAAAAACATAAAAAATAAACAAAAAAAGACGTCACTGTGACTCTGTGACTGTCATTTTATAGACATAACAATCAATCCAGACAATAACTGATGGATCTGCTGTTTCATCCTGGACTCTGTCCCAGCATGCACTGGTCTGATCCCACCGGAGACCAGTGTAAACCCTGATGGATGATGGAACAGGACTCATCATTAGTCTCTTACCTCCTGAGTTGAGGTAGCGTTTCCCAGAACGCACCTCGGGGTATTTGGAGGCGAGTCTCTGGTCGGGCCAGCAGAAACCCTCCGCTGAGAAAATCACTCTGTGGCCCAGACGAGAAAACTTCATCAGCAGCTCCTCCGGACCCGATGCGAAGATCACGTCATAGCTACAGAGAGACACACAGTCAGAAACACATAATGAACACAACTCTGACTCATCATCAGCTTATAAGTTGATATGTTGAACTTGTTAGCAAACAGTTGCTTTATTTTATCCAGTAGTTAGAATGTAAGTCCAATATTCACTCTCTTTTAGCTGTTTTTACTCTCTACCAACTCCTGAGGGAAATATCTGGCTCTTTAGCTGCTAAATGCTCCACTATGTTCACCAGCTAGTCTACAGCTAACTGTGTCTGTTAGCAGGTAGTGTACAGCAGCTTTTTACAGCTTTTTCTCTGAAAAAGTCACATTTTTTCTGGTACAATCTCATATGTGATATATCGAGTAGATCTATTGATCTTTTCTCCAGCTGTTGTAATCACAGCACCTGATATATTTCCTCCTATTTGATTACTATTTTTCTGACTAACATTTGTCCCTTGAGGATGGTTGTTCATATTCATGTAAATGAATTTTTATAGAGATGCTGCACATGTTGCTGTCGTATTTGCAGACCCACATACATGCTATTTTTATTGTTTGGTTGTTGCAATAACATAATGTGCTACGTCTCCTCAGGTGGCTTGGATTGTTTTGGATTTTCTTGTTGTTTTTGTTTGTTGTATCAGCTGGTTTTTAATCACCAGCAGGTTCCTGGCTGCTTGTTTCAATAACGCTGAGGGAAGCCGAGGACTGCAACGTGTCTGGTTTTCTGCTGCTGTGCATCTTTTAAGAATCTCTGAGTGCTGACGACTCCATTTGTTGTTTTCATTTAAGCGCTGAGAGTGAACCAGAACAGTGAAGTTGCAGCCAGACAGATAAACAATGAGCTGAAACTCACTATAAAGCTCCGTAAAGTCGAGAGGAGCTGCAGAGTCACAACCAACACATTACACACTGGTCTGTTAGAAATATAGATTATAGACACTTTAAAGGCTCAGACCTCTAAACTAAACTTATTTCCATTGTGTTTTGTTGTTGAACTGGTGAAGATGTTTATTCAACATTAAGTTTGTAGAGTCTTTATCGACGAAACTGCTAAAGCTGATTTCAGCGGGTTTCTGCTCTGATTATACAGCAGTTCTGTTATGACATGAAGATTTTTACAGTTTCAGGTTGTTTTGGTTGAAGATTCTCTGTATTCATGTGAAACTAAACCTAAGTAGGGCAGGTGAGTCAGATTTCTCACTGAGGACAGAAACAACGGAAGTGAAAAGAGAAAACAAAGAAGCGACAGAACAAAAAGAAAGACGCGTTGAAAGGAAACGAGGACGCCGAGGATGACGAAGGTAAACGCACCTGTCCACGAACATGACGACCATGTCCTTCTTGTCAGAGTGTTTGAGCAGCTCCTTCTTCAACCATCTGACCTTCTGACCTCCGCCCACCGTCCGGGCCACGTCACCCCCCTTCCATTCCTCCCCCAGACCCAGGACCTGCACACACAATCATCATCATCATCATCATCTTTACTCTCCTCATTCCTTCCTTACTCTCTGTTTCCTACAGATTTGGACCATATTTCCCATCAGCCCCGCTGACACAATGCAGCCAACACACAGAGTGAGTTTTCACACAATAAATAGTTCTTCAGTGACATGTTTTGTTTTCCTGAGATGAGAAAGATAATTATAACGTTGCAACAAGACGACAACATGTTTTAAAATCACACTGAAGTTTTTAAGTGAATATTTCAAAATCACATTTTAATGTAAAAGTCAAAAAACGTTTCTTCTGTGATCATTTTTAGTTGTTAAACTGACTCGACTACATTGACATAAAACTTAACTTTCCTGAGATGATGAAACAATAAGAAAAAATTCAGATTTTTTTTTAATGTCCAATAAATGTACATGTGAGACTGATTTGTTGGTGGGCAGCGTTCTCCACTCTGGCCTATAGCTAATAAGCGAGCTACAGTTTGTTTGGAAAGTTTCTTTTAAAATCGACATCAACACACACAGAGAACCAAACTTCAGCATTAACAGCAGATTCTCATTGTGTTACACTACAACTGTCCCCTGTAAACGATGGCAGGTAGGAACGAAAAATGATTTTGTTTCACATATAAACATGTTCTGTGCTGTAGATGATGAAATAATCTAATAATATAATGACCTTCATTCTGCAAATTGTGTCAACAGAGTAAAGCTTTAACATTAAAGAGTCTGGTGAACTTTCAGCTGAAACGATACATGCAGTAATTCAGGTTCCACATGTAGAGACATGAGCTGTTGAGGCCCAGCAGCAAGAACGATCTGATGGATCACGACTCAAAGTCTCAGTGAACCAGTTTCAGGATTATAGAATCACAACCTTCAAGAAAACAAGTAGAAACAAATATAGAAAGAGAAAGTAGGAATGTTTTATCGGCTCCTGTTGGAACTAAGACTCAGAAAAATGTGTAAAAGTCAACACAGACAAAGAATATTGTTCAGTTTCCTTCACCAAACTGTTTCATCTGATTCTCTTTTTGTTATTATGAGGACGGTTCTTGCAGAGAACTGAAAGCATCTTCAGGCTGAGATGAAGATAAAATGCATCATACGAACCAAAAGCATCGAAACTGAAGACTCTCAGACATGATGGAAGATAACTGAGCGACTAAACACTCGCTGGAGGTTCAGAGCCAAAAACTACAAATTTTATTCAACTTTTCACTGTTTTTCTTCATTTTTAAGTCTTCACTGTTTCATGAACACTTTGAATAACGTCTGATGTTAAACAAGTGATGTTGATGTTTAAACTAAACCAACACAAATGAATTCAACAACTGATCTGCCAGTTTGTGTGGTCACCTTCCTCCTCTTCATCACATCTTCATCTCACCTGTCCGAAAGACGACGTCTTTAAAAATCACTGTCAGTAAACTCAACTAATAAATAAAAAAAGGAGGACGGCAGCGAGCGAAGCCTCGCTGATCAGATAATCACGACACCAAAGCATCTGAGAAGCATTCTGGGGTCAAAATTACCAACAAACATCAGGCTGTTTGCAAAAAGCAGCTGCTGCACTCCACAACCACAACACATCTGAATCAGCAAGCTGGTTTACGCTCAGGTGCGGAAGCATCAACTCTACAGACTGGTCTGACACGCTGCAGCTGTACGACACCACACAGGAAATATAAAGACTATACTGAACGGTAAGATACATATTATCTCTGACCTGCTGTTATACGTGCTGATGACACATTACAGTAAACAGATTCTGTTCAAAGTCATTCCAACAAATTACTTGTTAGTATGAATACATTCGAACTTGACTTTTTGAAAAAGTGACAGCTCTACACCTTACAAACAGTTAAATATGAAAAGTTATTTAAAAATGTATTCGGCATCACCTTCAACACCACAGACAGCTGATGTTAAAAAACTCTTAACAGCTCATTTGTGGAATCGATCGTTATCAGGAAACAAGGCAGAAGAACTTTAACGTCTCGCCCCAGTAGATATAATCTGTCTGTTGTTTGCTGCAAAAACTGAGTGAAGACTAGAGGCGTCTCTGTGTGCAGCCGCCTAGCTAGCATCTACTGATAGTCTGCATGTGAGGCGTTCAGGGGACATCGGTAAATTGTAGCTACAGAAAATAACCCCCTTAACTGCATGAGTCTACCACCACAAGTAAACTCTCAACCTGTGGGAAACACTGACATTTGTTATAACCAGAATAACTGCAGCTTCACTCAGCAGTGTGTCGCATAGTTACGTCCACATGTGTAGACGAGTATTTCTGATTTTAACGGCCTTTAACTGACTCATTTACAAATGTGCGTTACCTTCACAGTGTAGTTAAACTCTTTGGCCGTCCTCATGAAGCGGTGGAAGCCGTCAGTCTCCTCTGTTGCCGCGGTGATCACCAGCAGGTTTTCTACACACACACACACACACACACACACACACACACACACACAGAAAGATTGACGAGGAGATCAGTGCTGACACGATCAATCATACTCAAATCAACAGAAATGTGATCATTTATGTAATCAATGGACAGTTTTGAGTCATTTCTTCAGAGAACGATCAATTAACCGCTTCATCACATCACACAAACAACCAGATCAATCAGTCAATCAATCAAACCAGCTGTTGTCAGTTATTCTACATCAGCAGTAACAACATTTAGTATACTGTTGTACAGAAGTGCGTTTCACTGTCGAGCCGCAATGATTAGTCAATTGATTGATTAGTTATTAATATGAATATTTTCTGGTTTCTTTTGTCCTTTATGACGGTAAACTGAATATCTTTGTGTTGTGGAAAAAACGAGACATTTGATGATGTCATCTCGAGCTTTAGGAAACATTTTTCACTTTTTATGGACCAAATGATGAATTGATTAACCCAGAAAATAATCGACACAGAAACGATCGTCTATTTCACTGCTTTTGTGACTAAACTCTTCCACTATGTGCAGCTCCTGAACCACAGTGACTAACAAATAGATGAGCTGCTGCCAGAAAAAGAAAACCTCCCCAAAGTTTCCTGTGATGCAGAAACAGAGCAGATGTGTTTTCAGTTTAAATAACTAACTGTGTTGTTTGTCTGTAAAGGTGGAGACGGTACAGAGCTGCAAACAAACTCATTTAAAGAAGATAAAACATGGTTCTTCTGTCATGAAAAGGTCCAGGTGGATTAAAAAAGGACATTTAGAGACAAGAGAGGAAAGAGGGTCAACTAGTGGACTCTGGTGTCCTCACAGAGTTCATGAGAGGTTGTTATTAAACCATCGATCCAACGCATCAAGATGTTCGAGTTTGTTCTCACAAAAAGACAAAGAAAAATGAATTTTTAACTTGAAAAATGACGAACGATTAATCGATTATGAAAATAGTTGGAGATTATTTCTCTCTCAATCAAATAATCAATTGACTAAAAGTTCTTTAAGTAACCTGAAGAATGATCACAATTAAACACCACATATCAGGATTTATGAGGCTCGTTTTGTTCGTCCATCAATATAAAAAACATCAAGATGTTCAGTTTATTGTCACAAAAGACAAAGAAAACAGCAAATTGAAAACATGAAACTAGAAAATTTTTTTGGCATTTTTAACTTGAAAAATGACATAAATGATGCATTGTTTATGACACTAGTGGCAGATTATTTTTCTGTCGATTGTCTAATTGATTAATTGACTGAACATCTTATCAAAATAATTGTTAATCATTATTCATGAACCAGTGAATCGTCTATCATGGTGTATTAAACTTCAAACTGCAGTATCACCTCATCATATTATACATTTTAAACACTTAACAATGAATTAAAACAATAATCATTAGTTACAGCTCTGAAAACAAGAACACTGTTTCCAGTCTGTCCTCACTTTCCCCTCCTGACTCTCCTCCTCCTCCTCCTCCTCCTCTTCCTCCCTCCCTCCAGGCTTCCCAGGAATTTGGTGAGAAAGAAATTCCTCAGAAATTCCCTGGAAAGGTGAAAGAGGTGAGGAGGGGGGGGGGGGAGGCAGCGAGAGGACAGCGGAGGAGGAAGGAAAGCGTTTGGTGACAGAAGGCTTCTTGTCCTGCGTCTCTCAGGGTTTCCTTCAGTCCAACGCTGACATGTGTTTAAAGCTGCTAAGAATAGACTCATTCACCACAGCGGGGAAACTAATACACTAAAAACGTCTCTACTTATCCGGAAGAATCACTGCCAGCTGCCACCATGGACGACTACCTTTCATCTGCAAATAAATACTGCACTTAAGGATTTATGAAGCCTCTTAAATCTGACGGTGGTTTAACGTCTTCCTCAGTGAAGTCTGAAGTCTGTAAGATGAACAGAAAGACCAGCAGCAGCAAAGATGTTTCACTGTTACACATTTATCAATAAATAAACTGAATTTTACAGTTTAATAAGCTAAGAAACGCTGTGAAACAGACAATTTATCATATAAAGATCCGTTCGTCTGGTGGTGCAAAGGCGAAAGTCGTGATATTTCAGGGTGTAATGATACACAAAATCCACGATTTCTGCATGTCTTCCTCTTTTTCTCTTGCCTGGCAGCTCCATCTTCAGCATCTCTCCTCCCAATATAACCAGCATCTCTCCTCCACACATGTCCAAACCACCTCAATCTCGCCTCTCTCACCGTCCAACCTGAGCCGTCCCTCTAACATACTCATTCTAGCTGTGCTTCCCTCCGGCTGTGCTGCTGCTAACGCTACGCTAGCCTCCCAGCTAAGCCCAACTGGAGCACCGAGCCCCGGTTTGTCATTCAGGTTAAAGTAGGAAGAAGCGGCTGGTCTGACGGACAGCTGAGTGAAGTGGAGTCTGTGGAGGATCTGCTGTGTTCAGCTGCACAGATAGGAAACACCTCGGCTGACAGGATGTCCCACTCTGTTCGAAAAAACTACTTCTTCTTTACTTCTTCTTCTTCTTCTTGGTTTATAACGGCGGATGGCGACCAGCGTATTAGGTGCATCAACTCCACCTTCTGCTCCAGACTATGAACCAGAGGTTAAATCCTGCACATCAATCCTGTCTGTGTAATAAACTCAATGAAAACTCTGCTCGACCCACTTGGTAAGATCATTAAAGAGGACATATCATTCACATTTCCAGCTCTATATTTATATTCTGGGGCTCTACTGGAATATCTTTGCATGATTTCCAGTTAAAAACTCCTTATTTATCTTCTACTGGTCCTTTATGCAGCCCCTCAGTTCAGCCTCTGTCTGAAACAGGCCGTTTTAGCTCCTGTCTCTTTAAGGCCCCGCCCTCCTGATGAGCCCACTCTGTTCTGATTGGTCAGCTTCCAGAAGCTGCCGAGTAGTTTTAAGTTACCAACGATGAAAACCCTTCATTTCCTGCTTTACTGCAGACTTTTTCTCAAAATGTTGCAATTACAAAATTTTCTCAAAATATTTTTTTTTTCTGTGAAATATTACGACTTGTTTTTTCCCTCTAAATGTTACATATCAATGTGAAGGTTTCCACAGACTAGAGTAAAAACATGGAGTCTCTTGTTTCTGATATTGATCAGAAAACAGAAAATGAAGATATAAAAAACTGACAGCAGAGAACAGAAAAGATTCATCAACCGTCAAAATGGTTGAAGCTTAATTTCCTGTTTATCGGTTTATCACTCAGCACAAGAGGACAAATTTGTCAAATTTTGTCAAAATCTGTCACACATTTACTTATTTATGTAGCATTAATGTGATATTATTTCCTGATACATTATATTCTTAAGCATTTATCCATTTGTGAACTGAAACTACATTAGCAAGAAAGAAAAAGCAAATATTCAAACAAACAAAACAACAACCAGGAGGACAGATGGAGTATCGATTTAGATACTGTTGCAAATAAAATGCAAACTTTTTCTGATGTCTTATTGTCAGAAATATAAACATGTTTCACCTTAAAACCATTTTATCTGCTGAACAAAACAAATCAAAGTTGTCAAGAACTTTGAATAAAAGAGCCTCAAACTGACAACATTATCAGTCAGTTACATTTCAGGTCCATTTAGTAGCTCTTCTGGAGCTTTCTAAACATATTCTGAACAACTTCATCTGATTAAAAAACATTTTGTGATTCTGAATGAACCGTGTGGTGAAAATGTCAATTTACAAAATAACATTTAGAGCTTCTGATTGTTAATCTGCCGTTAAAATGTTAAACATCAAACCCCCGACAATACCCACACACACACACACACACACACACACACACACACACACACACACACACACACACACACACACAGTTGTACAAACACACACACACACACACACACAGCTGTACAAACACACACACACAGCTGGTCTCACTCAGTTATCATCACACAGCATCATTTATACACAACACATAAACACTCACAGGAAGTCATGTGACTAGATTCATATCAGCAGCTTCACAGCATGTTTCTGAATATTTCATAGAATTTATTTAAGGAGTTTTTAACTCATTAATCAAATGATTTTCAAACTTTTTATTCTTTCTTTTTATTCCTGCAAGTTTATATTTTATTATAAATTATATTTTAAAGTGTATAAAGTTTATAGACTCAAATATTAAGTCAATGAATCTATTAGTTTACTGACAGAATTGATATCCAATTAATAGTTTTAAGGCTTTTTCAAGCAAAAATGGTTTCAGATTCTCAGATGACAGTAAATGTTTTATAGACTAAACTATTAATCAATAACAGAATAATCATCAGTTGCAGCCCAAATCATATTTAATCATTTTATTAGTGTGAACATGCTGCACAAACTCATATCTACTCTGTTTATTATGATACGAGCTCTGATTGGATGATTAATATCACTGAATATCATTAAGGAAGGCACCAGAGCTGCAACGATCAGCAGAGTAATTGATTAAATTAATCAGCAGTGATTTAGATAATTGATTCATTGTTTCAGTCTTTTTATTTTTTTTTAAGCAGAAATACCAAATAAGACATTTGATGATGTCACATTGGGCTCTACAAAAACATTTTTCTGGATGTTTTATAGAACAAACGTCAAAAGACTAATCTGAGGATTTATTACCAATATTATCCCCATATGGACATTTTGGTGAACTTAAAGTCAATCAACCTAATTAATAAACTACACACGCACACACATCTGTCAGCTGATATTGATTGATCAGGAAACAGCAGGTCTGAATGTAGAAAAGCCCTGAGAGTCAGACTGAGATGACTTTTCATTATAATCTCTATATTTGAAACGGAGAGTAAAGCAGAGATGTGGGTGGTGAGGAAGTCGCTGCTGGTGAACTGGACCAAAGCTCCCGTTAACCAACCTCAGCGTCTTCTTCATGAACTCTTATATCTTAGTTTACATCTCTGGATGTTCCTCTAACTAAAACTATAACAGTCTAACCCGACAGCGCTTCAGTCATGATGGTTGTTTGGATTCTTGGTGGTTATTCTGGAAACCGTTAAGGCGTTTGTTAGACTGGATTAATGTAAATAAACTGCTACTGACTGTATGTTTAAAGATGTGACAGTTACATGTCATCTGTTGCATAAAAGCACTTTGCTGCATTTCCTATCAGCTCTTGTGCACAGTGTAATACTGTCACAACTGTTTTTCTTGAAATATTTCTACTTTCTTGCAGCATGTTGCGCTTCCACTTACGTACAGTGTTTGAATAAGGTTATAGTTTTATGTCAGGCTCTATTTTACTATTGTTTATTGTTTCATGAGCAGCTGCTGTAATGATGCAATTTCCTATTCGAATTAATAAATATACGTAACATAAACTCTGCATATATGTTGACAATTAAAACTTCTACTGTAGCAAACAGCAGACAGTTCATCAGTGAGATAAATCAGTGTGAATGATTTATTTTCAGTATTTGAGCAGAAGTTTTATCTACTTGTTGTTTCATACATTCACAAAGTCACGTTTTTCTGTTTCGTATCATCGTGAACTACGTCGCAGTTTAAAGACTTTGACTTCTTCTCTTTGTTAATCCTTTTGATATCTTAAAATTGTGACACAATTTATGAGGAACATTATACTAAAAATCATTGTTACCTAACTTGTTACAGCGATGAATTCAAGCTAATTAGCCTCGGGCTAGCTTAAAAGTTAGGAAGTTATAGAGGTTTAACGGGGTTCATACCAGTTAAAACAACCAGTTAAAACTCATCATCATCGCTTATTCAATGATGTCCGGCGCTGTTGAAACCGTTAATAAGATAAAAATGTGAATATCTGTGTAATTAGCGACAGTTAGCTCAGAGACCCAGAGCCCGGCACCTCCAGCGGGTCAGGGTGGTCCGCCTGGCCGGGCAGAGGACCCTCCGGAGCGGCCTTACCTGGAGAGAGCTTCCGCTGTTCGGCCGACACGGAGCTCTGGAAGAAGGCGAGAGCCAGCAGGCAGAGCAGGCGACAGGAAGGCATGGCTGCTTCTTAAAACACGTTAACGGCTGTTTTAAAACTGTAAACCGTCGCTTTTTATCCGCTTTCTTCTCGCTCGTCTTCACTCCATCAGCCTTCCTCTCATAGTCTCACGGCTTGAAAATCTCGCGATTTCCTCCAATCCAGGCCATTAAAAAAGATGTCAACACAAGCCAGAAAAAAATTAGCCCGCCTATTATCGGCGTATTAGCCAATGAGAAGCTCAGAATATATGACTGACGGGGTCGCTGAGCAATCAGCGCGGCGGAGCGGCTTCAGACGAGCCAATCAGATGAGGACAAATGGAAAGGAGGCTTCTTTTCGTGGCCTGGAGCTGCAGAAAGTTCGTGAAAAGCGTAGAAAGTGAATCTTTGCCACGTCTGACACATTCCTGAGAGAGAGAGAGAGAGGAGAGCCGGGGAGGAGGCGGGGAGGAGAGCCGGGGAGGAGGCGGGGAGGAGAGCCGCAGCGCGCTCTGCTCTCTGAGGTGATAAAAATATTAAAAACACTCTCCTCACATTTGTGTTTATCAGAACAAGTGCAATATAGGAATGCAACAACACACAAGCGAAGATACAATTAAATTTTAAAGTTTATTTGACGTCAGCAGCCCCGCCCCTCGCTCCTTGTTGCCACAGTAACAGAACAACAAACACATTGGCTGCTTTATAACCGATTAAAACCGCGTTGTTTGCGTATTTAAGCATGTTTTAGCTATTTGAAAATGTCGGAGAGGCCAAAATACTTCACTCCCAGAGAGGTGGCCGCTCACAACACCGCTGAGGACCTGTGGGTGTCGTTTTTAGGCAAAGTGCGTGACCTGACCCCTCTGATGACGCAGCATAAAGGTGAGCAGCACACCTGCATCTGATGCTACTTTCTACATCTCAGAGGGAAATATTGTACAGATGAAGATTTGACACAATGGATAATATAACAAGCTTTTAAAACACAACACATTGTTAAAGATGAAACCAGTAGAACTCCTCCTGCCTTGTGAGCAGTGTCTTGTCTTGTCGCAGTTTCCCCTCCAAACGTTTAATTTTAGTAACAGCTCAAGCTGCAAAGAGGTCACATGATCCAACATTTCACAACTTAAGACAACAAAGATTACAAAAAAGTCCAAAAATGAATTCAATTTGTAGTTAAAGTATTGCAGTAAAAGTACATAAGTATTATGAGCTTGATGTAGTTAAAGTATTGCAGTAAAAGTACATAAGTATTATGAGCTTGATGTAGTTAAAGTATTACAGTAAAAGTAGTGGTTTGGTCCCTCTGACTGATATATTATTATATATGACATCATTAGATTATTAATAGTGAAGCATCAGTGTTAGAGCAGCATGTTACTGTTGTAGCTGCTGGAGGTGGAGCTAGTTTACACTACTTTATATACAGTTAGCTAGTTTAGTCCAGTGGTTCCCAACTTAGGGGTCGGGCCCCTCCAAAGGGTCAGTAGATAAATCTGAGGGGTGGTGAGATGATTAATGGGAGAGGAAAGAAGAAAAAACAAAGTTCTGATACACAAATCTGTTTTCAGTTTTTGGACTTTTTCTCTAATCTTTGATTTTTGCTGAAATATTGGATCATTTGAACATTTATTGAAATGAAAGCATGTGAGAAGTTTAGAGGGAAAAATCACTATTTGGTGGAGCTGTTAACAACTCATAGACATGTGAAATGTGACCCCGACTACACACTGCTTTTTGTAAGACGTCAAAAGACAAAAAGGTTGGAAACCACTGGTTTCATCTTTAACAATGTGTTGTATTTTAAAAGCTTGTTATATTATCCATTGTGTCAAATCTTCATCTGAAAAGTAACTAAAGCTGTCAAATAAATGTAGTGGAGTAGAAAGTACAATATTTCCCTCTGAAATGTAGAAAGTAGCATCACATGGAAATACTCAAGTAAAGTACAAGTACCTCTAGTACTTGAGTAAATGTATTTAGTTACTGGACAGAGGGTAATAACACCAACGTCAAGGGTTAATTATAAAGTGAACTGGCTCAGATCAAAGTAAATGGGCATGTTTACCGTTTTCTGACATTTTACAGAAAAAACAATGAATCTAGAGAATAAACGAAAGATTAATAAGTTGCAGCTCTGCATCACACATCTGCTCACAGAAGCACTTTATTCTTTATATCATCTCAAACTGAATACTCTGGTCTCTGTTTTGGTCAATTTGCAGCTTAAAGACACGACTTTGTCTTCACTTCTTACTGTTGTATTTGTTATTTTAACTATATTGTGTATTTCTGTGTCCCGGCAGGTGACGCTCTGCTGTTACCCATCATGGAGTGTGCAGGAAAGGACATCAGCTCCTGGTTCGACCCTGAGACCAAAGACGTGAGCACCAACGACCGAACCAACCAATCGGTGAGCATCGTTCAGCTCTGCTCCTGTTTTACCTGCATGTGTGTGTTTGATGCGGTCTGTCCTCAGGTGCTGAGATACGTCCATCCGCTCACTAACTGTGTGGGCTACTACACCCCCAGGGGGCGCTTCGTGCACATCCCCCCCGCCGGCCCTCGTTCCGACTGGGCCAGCGTCATCGGCCGGCCCTGGTGGAGGGACGAACGCTACGAGGTGGGACTGCTGTCCGCCAAGACCAGGTGGATACGAGTCATCAACACGCTGACGTCTCAGGAGCAGCAGCTGGAGGTGAGCTATCCTCACCTGCAGCAGCAGACCGCTGTTGAGCCACCGGAGCGTTTTAAAAACATGCAGAGTTTAAAGGTCATCACTCAGCTCTAGTGTGGCGTTAGATTTGTTGCGCAATAACGGAATAAAATCTTGTTGCTGTTAGCATGTTTCCATCTGTCAGATCAGCAAAAACATTTTCACACATAAGGCAAGTTTCACACTGAGCTGATAAAATGCAGCAGAAGAAGAAAACTCAGATCCACTTTCACTCTGGAGGGGATTTAAATGGCAGCAGGAGCAGCCAGTTCACTGAGAAACAGCAGCTGTAATTATTACTTCATTAAAGTATTTGAAATATCTGATAGAGGCTGAAGTTGCAGCGACAGTAAAGATTCCTGATTGGCTGCTTGTGTTGGTCAGGTGTGTTCGGAGGAGACTCTGGCTGAGATCCTGCAGCGTTACCTGCGCTACAACTCGCACGCCCGCAGCTACACCTGGAAATACGACGGAGCGATTCTGGACATGAGCGCCACGCTCGGCGAGAACAACGTCCCCGACGACGACCACCAGCTGGAGGGGCTACGCCTGGACCGCGACCTCTTCATCCCCGCCATCCTCCTCCACTTCAACGACGACCTCACTGAGGGATGACCTCAGTCATCTAACACTAAAAACATTAAAGAAGAGCTGAGCGTCGCCTGCTTGTTAAATCAGAAATGCATATTTGTTTTGCGGTGGCTCAGATCTCAGGAACAGTTAACGTCACTATTTTGACTTTAATCTCTGGATTTTTAAATGAATCTTAAAGCTTCTCTGTGGAGTTTTCCTCTAAACATAAACAGAAACTGCTAGTCTGCAAAAACATTGTGTACAGACTTTCATGTTCCCCAGAGGATGAATCCTTCTGGACTTCACTCTGGCGCCACCATGAGGTTAACTGTGGTTTTGAGTGAAATATCTCAACAACTATTGTTTGAACTGTATTGTGGCAATTTAGCAATTCCACTCTGACAGAGAGGAAGGAGACAAGGATCTTTTGTCACATGTTAATAAAGCTCAGAAGTGATTAAAAGTCAACAGCTAGTCGACTGATTGTTGCTTATCGTGTTTTCTTTGCTTCTTCCTCCAGACACCTGCTGGGAAGAAGCATCTAGACTTTTTCTCACGCTTCCTAATCTGGTCTCGCCAACGTCTCATGCTTCACTTCCAGCCTCGGCCTCACTAAACACTTTGCAATTCCCCTGCTCACACGACGGTATCAATAGTACTTTAGTATATAGTCAGGCTGAAGTTCTCTCAGTTGAAAGTTACATGTTAAGATTCAGCAGAATTAAACAGTGGAAATTAAATATGTGCTGTTGTGTAATTTCACTCACCAGGATGAACTGTAACAACCGATTCTTTCATCTAGCGCCATCATCTGGTCAATATTTTAACACGTCCAACTCTTTGGTTTACGACCAAACACATTCCCATCAACACAGCTGGATTAACTACATGGTAGTTCTATGAAATGATTACCTGATTAGTGACAGAAATTTAATTGGCTATAATTTTGATAACTGATTTAAAAAAAGCCAAAAATGATGAGGTGGCAGCTACTACAGCCGTGTGATTATTTGCAGTAAACTCAACATCTTTGTGTTTCTGACTGAACATCTGAATATGTTCACCTGGGCTTCAGAGAATAATGATCCACATCTTATACGCTGATCAATCAATGGATTATCAAAGACAATAATGACAATACTCCCGTGTTGGATGAATATGTCCCTCAGTTTGATAAAACACAACTTCTAAAAACTATTAAAGTCTTCAGACAGACTCCTTTACTGTTTGAAAGTTTGTGATTCATGAAAACATGTAGTTCTTCTTCTTCTTCTTCTTCTTCTTCTTCTTCTTCTTCTCCACAGACGAGGGTTTGCTATGTCTCTTATATTTTTAAATACAGGCCAGTTGTGTGAAGTAAACCTGGAGTTTTTGGGACCAAAGTGCGTAGCCGTTACCAGCGTAACACCCCCTCATCTCCCACCCAACAACTGTTGGCAGGTAAGTTGCATTGTGGGTAATGTAGGCACCAAGTTTTGAAAAAGAAGAATGTATGAAATAAAAAAAAAACCACAATATTCATCCTTTTTCCAAAAAACTTGTCCATCATGAGTCTGATGATGTTTCAGGAGTGAAATGATGAATCTGTGAAGGAATTAGCATGTTAGCATTTAGCTCAAACCACCACCAAGGAGCTGCTAGCTTGGCTGTAGACTTGTTTATGTCTCAACATCTGCGACGTAAAAAAAAAAATAAGATGACTGTTTTCACCTTTTTGACTGGTTTAATGTCCCACATGCAGATATTATATGAAAGGAATAAGCCCTAACAACGCTCCTTAGCTGTTCTAGACCACGGGCAACAAAACCTTTACAAGTAGAAAGCCAATAAGTACTTTATCAAACCACCTGGACTTGCTTCTATCAGTGGTACCTGCAGGCAGTCAATCACATCAGCAGCAGAGGACAGGATGACAGACTGTCTGCACACTGCCAGAAACATGTTGTAATAGTGAGAAGTAAAAAAAACTATGAAATTGGGAGATTAATAGGAGTAATTACCAATCAGGAGCTCAGTGGGAGAAAGAGTTAAACATAAGGAGACTCCTGTTTAATCAGGAGTGTTGGCATGTACGTTAATTGGTGCAGTAATACTGTTGTAATGCAGCCACAGGTGTGTTTATAGAGTATTTTACAACAGCTGCAGCCAATCATAATCAATAACTGGGTTTATCTGTTTTCTAAAGATACATTCGACTCTGAGGTCAAGCGAGGACATGATTTGAGAGTTTTATACAGTTCCTCTTTTCTGGAGAAGTTTGATGGAGATCTAATCTTGGTCAGTCTGAGGACGAGTTTCAAGAACTATAGCAGAGGATTTATGGTTTCTTTGTGTTACAGGGTAAACCCGTATGTTGATGACCTCGTATTCCCATCGAGTTTGTTTTGAACTTCGTGTACATATGGGTTAATTTAGGGAAGTGTCGACTCAAGATCGGTTTCCCCTCCAGAGAAATGTGACAGTAAAAGGGAAGTTCTGACCGTAACATCCGTGACTTTCAGGGTGATTCACTGAAAAAAAGAACCAATCGAATCACTGAGCACAGCCCCGGAGCTCTGAGAAATGTTATGAAATGTATCCAGATGGATTCGTGAAATGATGACTGGACAGTTTGTGATTTGGTGGAAGGAACTGAGCAGGAAATGTAAATTTGTATAAAAAAACCTCATTTGTGGAGAAGTTTGACACATCTTCAAATATCAGCTCAGGAAAGAAAGTGTTGTTTCTTCTTCTCTCCTCCTCAACTGTTTCTACACTTTAACAAGGTGAGGAACCTTTGAATTTGAATTTGAATTTGTTGTCAGTGTTAGAAAAAGCTCCTGCTCTCTTTAAATAGATGTTTGGCTTTATTATTTTATGAGGAGATGAGATCAAAACTTTTGGATTTATCTACAGACACTATGGAAGCGTGATGCATTCAATTGAGAAAAAAAAAATTTGCTCTGTTTTTCTGAATTAACGAGATACCTCAAAAAAAAAAAAAACCCACAGTAACGCCGCCCTCTGAACTTTCTTCATGGCCTCTGATGGCCTCTGAGCGAGGTGAAGGTCCTGAGAGATACATGCACACATTTTCTGTCATGTTCTTTCTACGTTCTTTTATGAACATAATGCATTGTTCTTCTTTCTCAGGTTTGACTTGTTGTAACTTTTATTTTGCCAGTAGGTTAACAGATAAATCCTAAAGGCTCCAGATGTTCTCTGACAGTATTACAGTCGAGTCACACTGAGCCTGTTTGTGGAAACTAAAATAACCTCTCAGCGGTTTGTTTCATCTACTTTTGAGGCTTTGATGAAATATTTTTGCCTGTCCTGAGGTGCCTGCACACAGTTGACAAACTAACAAAATCATCTATATGACTTAAAGACACGAGTGTCTCCTGATGTTTCAAACCAAAACCCAAATAAAACTGGATTAAACTAAATTTTCAATAAAACTTTTATCAGAATTATGAGATAATTATCTTGTTGATTCAGAGAAACAGGGCAGTGAATGCATTACGCTTCCATAGACACTGATAGAAAATAATGAAAAAGTAAAGCTGCGTTTCAACCACAGGAAGTTCCTCCAGGTACTAAGATCCTTTTTAGGAACTCACTTCCTGTACCTGTGTTTCCACCAGAGGAACCAGGGTCCAAATTAAGGTTCAGGACGGGGGGAAGATATTAGTCTTTGTTTGTTAATGTTAAAAGTGAAATTAAGCTTCGTCATCGGCTTCCTGACTCAAGAGAGCAGTGGTGGTCTAGCGAGGGGAGGGAGCGGTGGTAGAGAGAACAAAGCAATGAATGAAATAAAGCAGTATTATCTGATTGTTTCATGGTGGTTTAGTTCTACCATCAAACACTCAGCAGATGATTTACTGTGGAGACAGACGTTCTTATGGCTGATTTATAGTTGGTCGCTTTTGATAAGTGTCGCTCAACATCAATTAAACAGTAGCACAACATTTTCAATTTAGCGAAAGGATTCTGTCGTCTCCATGGTAACCAGATGCTATCCTCTAGCCGGCTCTTTAGTCACATTATATCATCCCGACCGGGGTTAATAAAACAAGGATGTGGCAGATTATTTTCAGTGAAAACTAAAATGTTATTGGTGACGTTAGTAACACTACAAAATATGACGATGTCTGTTACACATCAATATTCTCCAGGTGTGCGACATTGAAGGATTTTCTGTCAAAAATACATCATTTCTGTTGGGCGACCTGCTATATATCAGCCTTTAGTTTCTGAATTTTCCTCCTCAGCATTTCCCCTTTTCATTCATTCATTACATGCAACTCATTCAGCAGTAAATACAGAGAACAGGACAAATCTGCGTTGTTGTTCTGTCATGTGTTAATACTGCGTCGTTTGTAAAGTTCTGGTTCCTCAGATACAGTGGAAACACAAACAGGAATCATTGATCAGTTCCTCTGCATCCAAAGTACCTGGAACTTTTAATCAAAATGAGGATTAACTGTACAAATGTTGTTTTTTTTTTTACAACATTTTGCTTTCTTGATGTTTCTAAAACACTCAACTGGCAGCTCTTGTTGCCATGGTAATCCAAGTATTATTATCCCTGATGGGACACAAGTTGATCAGCTGCGTTACAAACTATTAAAACATTAAAACATCATATTATTATTATTATTATTATCATTATTATTATTATATTTCAGATATTTTAGTCAGCAAAGAAGATTAATTTGCCAATTTTCGACTGTAGTTTGGTGGGCAGTGAAAAACTCAAGAGACTCAATGTCTTCACCCTACGTCACCATGACGACCGACTACCATCATGAAAAGGAGGAGGACAACAGCGCCCTCTGGGTCAAAGGTATCTGTCGGACAGGACTGCGACTGTGTGAACTGTAACTTTTACACCCATGTTGGTCCTGAACTGTCTCTCCACCTGTCTGTCTGTCAGATCGTCCTCCGGTCTCTCTCTCAGGTGTCTCCAGGTTCAGACACTGGTTGTTTCCTGGTCTGACGGCTGTAGTCGTCCTGACTCTGATCATAGTGCTGGGAGCCAGCAGTGAGCACACACACACACACACACACAATAACAGCATGTGAAATGTACTGTATTTATGTATGTATATGTATACATGTCTTTCTATCCTTGTGAGGACATGTGTGTTGGTCATTACGGTGGCCTCTAAGGACAAAGACTGAAGTTTGTGAAGACTGAGTTTATAGTATTGAAACGGATCACTACAGCTAGTCTACAGCTGTTTTTAAATACTGTGACACATTGAGAAGCTCACTAATATACCGTATAGTTATTGATTTTTATTGAAATCTGGAGATTTACTGTACATACAAGGAACCCTAAGACCACAGAGCAGCGCTGTTCTGTCCAATAATGAACCTTAACTTTACCCTCAGACATGCAGCAGCAACTGATTTTATATTTCATCTCTTAGACCAAAATTATGTTGTAAAATTAATTATAACATATCTACTACCACTACTAAATCTGGTGCAACACATCTCTTCTCCTTGTGTCACATTTATGTTTTTTGTACATGATCCCTGACAAATAAATGTCACAAACTAAACTAAACTTCAAAGGGCAGTTTGAGGGTTCAGACTTGGTTTTATGGTTCAGGTTCCGGTTGGGTTTAGTTTCAGTTTAGGGTAAGGGGCTCAGAAATGTCAACGAGTGTCCCCACAGGGATAGAAAGACAAACACAGATACATAGGTCAAGTGTTTATAATTGTGTGTGTGTGTGATCAGACACGAAGACGTCGAATCGCCTGTGGTCTGTGGAGAAAACGGTTTCCAACCTGACTGATATCGTCCAATCACTGAACGCCTCACTGCAGCACGCTCAAAGTAACACACACACACACACACACACACACATGTTGTCCCAGGTCACTTTTGGGGACTTACATAGACTTACATTCATTTCCTGGAGACTTACCCAAAAATCAGCTTTTGTCCCCAATTAACTGGTTCTAAGTCTGAAATTTGTCCCCAAAAGTAGCCTGACAGACCCACACACATCATGTTAAACCAAGTTTTCACCCTAAAATATGACTGTAAACAGATTTATGGCCCCACAGCTTGAGTAATACCTGGTACACCTTTACTTCAGTAAAAGTACAGCAAAGTAAAAATACTCCATTACAAGTAAAAGTCCTGCATGAAAAATCCTACTACAGTAAAAGTACATAAGTATTATGAGCTTGATGTAGTTAAAGTATTGCAGTAAAAGTACATAAGTATTATGAGCTTGATGTAGTTAAAGTATTGCAGTAAAAGTAGTGGTTTGGTCCCTCTGACTGATATATTATTATATATGACATCATTAGATTATTAATACTGAAGCATCAGCAGCATGTTACTGTTCATGTGCACAAGTCTCATGTTGCTAGTGTGGCTAAAAATGCTAACATGCTAAATACTTTATTTCTCTGCCCTCTGTTCCAGAAACGGCTGAAGAAGTTCACCGGCTGACGTTTGCTGTAGAGAGCAACAAGGACCAGCTGAGCTCAGGTCTGTCTGACTGCACAGTGATGGTAGTAGTCGCACTAAAAATCACTGGGTTCAATCTCTTTTAATAATGTTAGCCAGTTAAGACATTGCAATGAATACGTCAGAGATAATAGAGGTTGTGTAGTGGTGTGAGGGGCACAACCTGATGTTATACATCAAAAAAACAAAGTAAATGGTCTTTAATCCCTGGTCTGTTGGTGATCACAGCCCAGTTTTAATCAACGGAGAGCGAGTTGAGCAGGTAGCAACATACAAGTACTTCACTTTGCGTATGTTAGTTCACGAATCAGTCATTTTCTACGAAGGCTCAGGGTCCATGGAGTGGATAAAAGCATTGCAACAGACAGTGAGGAGGCAGGGCTTTAAAATCAGCGAACAAACCACATCCTTCACAAAGAGAACGAGCTGTGATGCCTTCAGGCAGAAGCTACAGGTTGCCAAACTGTAAATTCAACAGGTATAAGTTCTCCTTAGGGCATGGGCAATGTTCTTGACGTATATGGATCTGTGTGTGATAACTGCATGTTAACTGCAGTTTGATATATACAGATGTATTGTGTGTATATATAAATATATATATATATATATATATATATATATATATATATATATAACCACTACATTACAAAGACAGCTTTTTATCATTTAAGAAACATTGCAAGAGTCAGACCATACCTTACTTTGGAAGATGCCAAGAAACTCACTCATGCCTTTGTTTTTTCAGGCTTAGATTATTGTAATGCACTTTATACTGGTTTACCAAATAAAAACCATTGATCGGCTGCAACTCATTCAAAATTCAGCAGCAAGAATTTTAACCAAAACTAGGAAAAGGGAACATATTACACCAGTGTTAGCGTCATTGTACTGGCTACCTGTAACGTTGAGGATAGATTTTAAAATTCTTTTACTTGTTTTTAAAGCCCAAAAAGGTCTCTAGCACCTTCATATGTTCCAAACTGTTGGCTCAGGTTGCTTAACGCTGGCTTGTTAAATGTGCCACAAACAAAATGCAAAAAGTTACGTTGAGGCAGCTTTTTGCAGCTACGCACCAAAGATCTGGAACAAACTCCTGCCGCATATTAGACAAGAAGCAGCTCAAAACTTATTTTTATGGTCTTGCTTTTAATTAACTCAACCTTTTACTTGCCTTTTACTGTTATCAGATTATTTAGTACCTGTTTTATCTCTTTTATCTCATGATTTTACCTCCTTTTAACCTCTTACCTCTTTTTATCACTGTAGTTTTTTATTGTTTATTGTATTTATCTTTCTCCTTTCTTTTAATATTATAAAACATCTTTTTTTGCCTGCTTGCTTGTTTTTACCTCTTTCTGTAAAGCACTTTGAGCTGCATTTTATGTTATCAAAGGTGCTATATAAATAAAGTTTATTATTATTATTATTATTATTAATATGGAGAGGCTGTGTGTTCTGTCTTGTATGCTTCAGACAAATTTCTCCAATAAAGGGAGACAATAAAGGCTAATCTTTTGGGTTATTTACCCAAAAGCTTGTTATAATCTACTCTTCTCTTTTTAAACGTACATATCACAGTTTGTTATTGATTGTTAATAACTTGTGCATCTGTTGAATGCCATATCATTTTGTACAAGAAACACAACGTTTGTGACCGTTCTTAGCTAAAGCTTGTTGTATGTAACACCGGCTTAAAATAACAGATTAATTAACCCGATGTTGTGATGGCGCGATATTGATCCAAACTGGGCCAAATTTTGACCAGTTGAATTTTACTTTGAACTATAATATTTAATCTTGATACATACTGATGCTGTATAAACTGTATATCACATGTTCTGTTTGCATGTGTGTTCAGTGTCGGACGCGTTGAAGCAGCTGTCAGTGGTGGAGTCTCTCAGCAAGAGCGTCATCGCGCTCAAATGTTCCCTCGAACGCATCATCAACAACAGTACATACACATTAAGTCACGTCATTAAAGTACACGTTTACGGGTAGACAGATGCTAACACCTGTACCCACGTGTCTGTGTGTCTGTCTGTCTCTCAGGTTCAGCAGTTGACGGCTGTTGCCCTCTGGGTTGGGATCTGTTTGAGTCAAATTGTTATTTCTTTAGCCATAAGTCTCTTTCCTGGAACGATTCCAAAGACTGGTGTGAAAAAAATGGAGCTCACCTGGTCATCCTCCGCACTGACAAGGCGTGGGTGAGTCAGTGTGTCCACACAGTCATTTAAAGGTAGATGTGAAGCTTATATGAGGCTTCAGCAGTCTGAGTTAGTCACATCAAGTGGATATCTGACACATTTACAGTCTTTTTAGCATCAAATTCCCTCTTTGTGTTTCCTCGGACAGTGTTTCCCTGTTGAGCTGCAGGTGGAAGTATAGTAACAAAAAGAGGAACTTTGGCACTAAAAAGACTGTAACGTTGAAAGATATCTACTTGATTTGACTCATTTGGATGCTGAAGCTTCATATTAGCTTCAGACTGTGGATTTTGTCTTCCATCACTTCCATTGTAAGGTCATTATGAAGGGATCTTCTAATGGTCAGTATGAACAGGAGGAATGATTACAGCAAGAAAAACAGGTTTAATGTTCATTTGGGCTCCTGACTGTTGGTTTAAGAAAGACTTGAAAAGTTGAGTTCTTTAAATGTTAAAATAATAACTGTCCACATGTTAGCATGTTGGCTTTAGCTTAATAAAATGCTAATACGCAGAATGTTCCATGATGAACATTATAAAGTATATACAGAAAATATTTGGTTAAAAAAAAAGCTAACACAGCATGTAGCTAACAAGATGTTAATGGCCTATAGGTTAGTGGGAAACTGAAACTCTCTGCTGTCTGTCCAGGACTTTGTGACCACACATACAATTCCTGAATTGTTCTGGGTCGGCCTGAGTGACGAGAGAACAGGGAAGTGGGAGTGGGTCAACCGGACGCCGTACATCATGGAGCGCAGGTACGTCCACATTAGCAGCATGTTGATCCTCAGACTTTTTATTTAGAGCTTCCTCTTAGTAGGGAGCTAATTTATGCTCTCTTTACGTACGAAAACAAATACGTCCATTTCAAACGATGTAACCTTCACTGCCCACATACTTCCATGCATCCTTTACGTTGGCATAGATGTTAAACAATACGTCCACTAGAGGGCAGTTCAGAGTCAATAGTTTCTGACAACAATAAACATGGCAACGGTGGAGGAAGTCATTATAATATACCTGTTAAAAAAAGAGGCAAAGCTACACTTGTTGGCTACAAAGCCCCCATGATTTTCCGTTTCATCCATATCTGTAAGCTTTCAGCAAACGTGCACAAACACGGACGAACCTAGTGCAGAGTACAATAAGCAACACTGAGCATAAATGAGCCTTAAATGTGAAAACCTGTCGGGCTCTCGGCTCACAGATGTTTTAAACAGGATTTCACCAATGGAAGTGCATTCTGGGATTTGGGAACGTTTCTGTTCAACCCAAAAGGCTTAATATGAAAGTGCAGTAATGAAACCTTGTTGGTATTATGATTATAAATCAACAAAATTGCAATCCATGATTTCTTGAATTGTAATCATAATAATATAATAATATGGTCGGTCTTTTGTCGGCACGCCGCTCAGAGCTGAAGGCGACGTCTTAAAACATCGAATATTTCTCCGACCAGCCCCCAAACTCAACAATCTTCAGTTTACGATGATAGAAAATCAGCAAATTCTCACATTTGAGGGGCTTGAACAAGAAGATGTTCGTGAACATCTGACACGATTAATTTTTTTAAAGAGTTGATGGTTAGCTTTCTGCCAGTTGATTGATTGTTGCAGCTTTAATCTCAGTGGCGTTTTGGTGATAATTTCAACGTGTGAAAGGTTCAACAGAATCTCTTGACAAAAGCAGTGAAAGTAAAATCCTTTACGTACATCACAGTGTTGTTGCTTTATTGTTTTAAAGAGGACGTATTCTCCAACATGTCTTTCTGTGTGTGTGTGTGTGTGTGTTTCCAGGCGCTGGGTGCCCGGTCAGCCTGACAGCTGGACTGGTCACGGCCTCGGTTCTGGTGATGAAGACTGCGCTCACCTGCACACAGACGGACGCCTCAACGACATGCACTGCTCCTCCAGGATACGCTTCATCTGCCAGACACACAGTCAGAGTGCCTGAACAGAGAAACTGGTTTAAAAACTGCCTGTTTGAGTGCTTACAGGAAACTCATCACAGATTTGATAGAAAACATCTCTCTGATGATCTGCTGTCAGCAGGGCTGGGTATCAGTACTTGATACCTTTAAAGGTATAATGTTTAAGAATTGGCCAGAGTTTTAGTTTAAAACATCCCCTAATTAACTAAAATTATCAACAGAATGTGCAGACGTACCAGTTTTGATGTTATGTCAAAGACCTACATGTATTGTGTTGCAGAGATATCTACTGAAGTTAGCATGCTAACCAGCTAGCTACAGCCCTTCCTTTCTTGTAATATCACTTTGTACCTGGGGGCGGTAGTGAGTCGCTGTAGCCTCTAGTCTACCCTCAGTCCAAGATGAGAAGAAGAAGAAGAAGAACAGGCTGAACTCTGTTGAAATTTAGGACTGTTAATATGTCACTTTGTCAAGTTTTAATAATTTTTCAGAAAGTAATCATGTAGAGTCACATTATACCTTTAAGGTATCGACCAAAATACAAGGTAGTATCAAAACTTCTCCAGTCAGTCGATACCTGCGTTTGATCCTTTTTGTACCCTCGATCTAGAAAAAATTACTATTTGTCTTGTTTTGCTTGCAACCAATCACCACAAGCGTTCTTCAATTTAATGCGACATGCAGCTATAACCCAAACAGTCTGCGCTGATAATACTACATCCTACAGTTTTGTACAGTTATTTTATAAGTATTTCAATAATTTGAACACTTTAAAAATGTATTTGTGTAAAAATCATTTGGATGGGGAGGAGTGGTGGCATTTTATACAACTGAATGCCTCCATTACACAGTACTCTACTGGTAATCGGTATCACTTTAAGGATACTGGTATTGCTACTGGTATCGTAATTTTTTAAATGAAACCCAGCCCTAGCTGTCACAAACCCAGAGGAGGCGCTATGCCTGCTCAAATATTTGATATTGGATGTCGTTAGAAATTGTTTAAAGGCAACAGCTACTCTTCCTGGGGTCCATGTTTACAACATAAATGTATACACATGTTCACATACATGCCCCCACCATAATTAAAACAGTATTACACATTAAAAAAGCCAAATACAGTCTCAACAGAACCAACTCTCTCTGTATGTACACACACGCATACGTACTAACAAGCAGTATCTATGACCGCGCTTACAAATGCTTTGAGCTACAAATATTTCACAAAACCAAAGAGAGGAAACGTTACTGATTAGATATTTTTCAGGCCTTTGCCCAATAAGAACCTCTTCAGTCGCTTTTTAAAACTTTCTTTACTTGTTGTCTGAGTAATAAAGTGTGACAAACTACTTTGGTTTGGTGTGAACATTAACACTGTGATCATTGTGAAACGTCTGCAGAAGAAGTAATAAAAAGAACCATCAGAAAACATGAACTGACTTCACTGTAAACTCATTTTTGCTTGTATGAAAATAAAAGTTAAACTTAGTGAAATCTTGCGACAATAGTCCGACTCAGTGTGAGTCCCGGAGCCGACTGTCAATCAACGGCCGCACGGCAGACATCAAAGCTACTATAAGTCTTCAGATCTTATTAACAGAGCAATAATTTCCAAAATGACCACCAGCACACTTATTAGAGGGCCTGAATTTAGAGACTGAGACCAGAATGACTCTTTGAAAACAATGATTGATTCAGTATTTCTAGAGAGAAGTTGAGGCTGTTTGAATGGGCGTCTATTGGCACAGCTAGCGGCCGTTGGTGGCACTGGTCTTCAGCCTCAAGACGTGGCAGCTGCTGATTGGTACTGCTCCCCCTGCTTTCAAAACATTTTAGACTGCCTTCCCTTCACCAATAGGAAAAACACATACCAGCCCCCGCCCCTCCCCCCACCCCCCCCCCCCCCCCCCCCCTCCATCCCCTTTTTAATAATCGTACAGTCCTTCTGTTTCAAACGCTTCAACTGCTGTTTGGTTTGAAGTTTGAAGTTTTTCTAGTTGGTGATATAGTTTAGTTTAGACTGACATCAGTGTCCACTGAGCAACACACACACACTACACACACACACACACACACACACACACACACACACACACACGTAGTGTTTTTCGGTTCAAAGTGCGTTTGGTGGGCAATGACCTCTAAGCTCACTGATTAGACAGTCAAATTGTCTGTCAGTGAAGAAGACGAAGAAGAAGAAGAAGAAGACGAAGAAGAAGAAGGGAGTCACACAGGTTGAAGGAGCAGAGAGACATCGCCATGACGACTGAATACCATGATGACACTGAAGACGACAGCAGCTCCTTCTGGAACAAAGGTACCAGTCTGTCCGTCCACGTGTCTGCAGTGGTGGAAGAAGTATTCAGATCCTTTACTTGAGTAAAAATACCAATACATCAGTGTAAAAGTACTACATTAAAAGTAAAAGTCATGAAAAATCCTACTACAGTAAAAGTACATAAGTATTATGAGCTTGATGTAGTTAAAGTATTGCAGTAAAAGTACATAAGTATTATGAGCTTGATGTAGTTAAAGTATTGCAGTAAAAGTAGTGGTTTGGTCCCTCTGACTGATATATTATTATATATGACATCATTAGATTATTAATAGTGAAGCATCAGTGTTAGAGCAGCATGTTACTGTTGTAGCTGCTGGAGGTGGAGCTAGTTTACACTACTTTATATACAGTTAGCTAGTTTAGTCCAGTGGTTCCCAACCTAGGGGTCGGGCCCCTCCAAAGGGTCAGTAGATAAATCTGAGGGGTGGTGAGATGATTAATGGGAGAGGAAAGAAGAAAAAACAAAGTTCTGATACACAAATCTGTTTTCAGTTTTTGGACTTTTTCTCTAATCTTTGATTTTTGCTGAAATATTGGATCATTTGAACATTTATTGAAATGAAAGCATGTGAGAAGTTTAGAGGGAAAAATCACTATTTGGTGGAGCTGTTAACAACTCATAGACATGTGAAATGTGACCCCGACTACACACTGCTTTTTGTAAGACGTCAAAAGACAAAAAGGTTGGAAACCACTGGTTTCATCTTTAACAATGTGTTGTATTTTAAAAGCTTGTTATATTATCCATTGTGTCAAATCTTCATCTGAAAAGTGACTAAAGCTGTCAAATAAATGTAGCTAACTGTCTGTCTGTCTGTCTGTCTGTCAGAGACGTCCTCTGTCTCCTTCTCAAATGTCTCCAGGTTCAGACGCTGGTTGTTTCCTGGTCTGACGGCTGCATTCGTCTTGATTCTGATCATAGCGCTGGGAGCCAGCAGTGAGCACACACACACACACACACACACACACACACACACACACACTGCTGGGTTGAATGCCAGGATTCTCTCCAAAATCTGGGAAATCCTTGTTAGTCTTTGCGTCATGTTTGTCAGTTATTGAGTTTTACTGGAAACACAGACGTCTCCTACAAATCTCATCAATACTAATACTGAAGTGCTGTTATTATTACTGCAATTTACTGAAACTGGATCAACTTTTTAGCTGCAGCAGATTGTTTCATGTTTACAGTTCAGCTGAAAAAACACTTTTAGATTAATTGTCAAATGAAGCAGAGAGCAAAACTCTGATGATGTCATCAGTACATTTTGTGTTGTGTTTTCTATGTTAATGGTAATATAACAAAAAATATAGATATGCTATTTAAACCTCTGTATTGTTAATGCAGTAATTATTACATTTTCCTAAAAAGAGCTTTACTGCCCTACTTACTGTCTAGTGTAAATAGTAAACTGAATATTTTTGGGTTGTGGACAAATCAAAAATATATTTGATTTTAGCCTCAAAACATGCAGTTGAACATTGATGGTATTTCAGCCCTGAGTTTTGTCTGCAGTCTTCCTTCATGGGCTACATAGAGCCTGCCTGAGAGGAAAAACCCAGGGGAAAAAGTTTTCTACAAGTTTCTTGCTGTTAACACACGATAATAACCAAAGACGATTCAGAAGAATGTATTCACATTTTATCAACTCAGACTTTATTCGGAAAATCAACCTCAAACTGTTAAAGCGCGGGGGACATGTATTGCCATTGCTACCATATTAGTTGAGGAATAACACCTGAAATTTTGTATCATATTATATTAAATATTATCTTTTACAGCATATTATAATGAATTAGCTGTAGTTCTCTGTTTTAAAATCAAAATTCATAAATGGCAAGTCGTCTCTGTAATCCTGGGAAAAGGCTGATAAATTCACAAGAAGTTATCATTTTAAAAGCCAACATTCAACCCTTACACACACACACACACACACACACACACACACACGCACACATATACAAAATTACTGTATGTGAAATGTAGCACTAGCATAAACTGTTTGTACATATTTACGTTTTTGTGTGTGTGTGTGTGTGTGTACAGACACAAAGATGTCGAACCGTTTGTGGTCCATGGAGAAAAGTGTGTCCAACATGACCGAATCAGTGAGCGCCGCACATCAGCTCGCCACAGGTAACACACCTGTCCGTTCCTTTAGTCAGAGGAGGTAATGGACTCCCCGGTGAATCAGAATAGATAATTACCGATGTTCCTCTTCTGAATCTCCTGTTCCTCTGTTCCAGATGCAGCTAAAGAACTTCAACGGCAGAAGTTTGCTGTGGAGAACAACAAGGACCAGCTGAGCTCAGGTGTAATACACACTGCAGAACAATGGCTCCTACCTGAGCAACACTCAACTGTAATAACTGTAATATACTGACATCGTGTGCATCTTTGCTACGTATTTGTGTGTTTGTGTTCAGTATCCGAGGCCCTGAAGCAGCTCTCAGCTCTGGACACTCTCAGCAGGACGGTCGCTACGCTCAAATGTTCCCTTGAACGCTTAATCAACAATGGTACACACACACACTTAACACACACTCATCCTTAATGTACACTGTGGGTGTAATCCCAATTCTAATCCAAAAATGATGTCACCTTCCCACTTTCCAAAAAGTCTCCACTTTCCAGAAATTTTCTCACTTTTTTAAAAAGGTTATCTCTTTGCAGAAAAGTATTCGCCTGCCAAAATATGTCCCAATGTCCCAGAAATGTTTTCACTCTCTAGACATTCCTCCACATTTCAAAAAGGTTCTGTCTTTCTGAAAATGTCTTATTGTTCCAAAAATGGCCTTAAACTCTTCAAAACTGTCCTCATTTTTTCACTTCCCAAATATTCCCTCACTTGTAAAACATCCTCAGTCTTAACAAATCATTCCACCTCTCAAAAATGTTCCCACTTTCCTGAAGTTTTTTTTTTAAAAATGCTCTTACTCTTCAAAATACTCCTAATTTTGTAAAATGTCCCCACCCTCCAAAACTGTCCCAACTCTCCAAATCTGTCCTCGTTCTTTTTCCCTCTTTGTCTGCCGGCCTGTCTGTCTCTCAGGTTCAGCGGCTGCCAGCTGTTGTCCTCTCGGTTGGGATATGTTCTCTGGGAACTGTTATTACTTCAGCAAGACACCTTTGAACTGGCACGATGCCAGAGACTGGTGCAACGGACATGAATCTCACCTGGTCATACTCGTCAGTGATGAGGAGTGGGTGAGACAGTCTATCTGTTTGTCTGTCTCAGCCTTGTTGACGTCTACGCACAAACTGTGTAATTTCCGATATAAGAAAAAGTTATGAATCAATAAAAGAGTAACATCTGGACTAGTCCTGGTCTGTGGTGTGGTTGAAGACATACAACATGGTGTCATCTGCATAGACCCAGCATAGATCCTTGTGGGACACCTTTACCCACATTTTGAGGAGTCTGACAAAGTTAAATCAGCTACAGCACCACGTCTGCCTGACTGTCTCTGACTGTTTGTCTCTCTGGTGCAGGAGTTTGTGACTAGTCACACCACAGGCACCTTCTACTGGGTCGGTCTGAGTGATGAGAGAACAGGGAGGTGGGAGTGGATCAACCAGACGCCATACGTCATGAACCGCAGGTTGGCTTGTCTGTTATTAGCAGATATTTTTCTTTTAATCATCTTCAAAGCTCAAGGCACAGTCAGGCCTATTCTTGTTTTCATATAACTATCAGAGCATTCCCTAAAAACTCGAATACAATGAGCGAATTCTTTCAAACTGTACATGCCTTATAGGTACCAAACTACACCGCCCTTCTTCAGGAAATGACCTCAGAATTAACCGCCGTCTGGGAATTATTTGTAGTAGTAAATCCCCAAATATGCTCCATGAAAGTACGCAAATGCACACACTTTGAGCTACGAAGGTTTTGTTGCGTTCAAAACAAGCGAGAGCTACAATCACTTAAAGAAGCTCCAGCTGAACCACGGCTGCTCTTCTTTCAGATAGGAATTCTCCTTCCATCCGATTCAAAGGTCACACATCACATCGTTTGTGTTTCCTTGTTTTTTTTCTTCTGTTCAGTTAGTACAGCAGCAAAGATTCCTCCACAGAAGACATGTTTGTTTACTGCTGTGGTCATGGAAACGCTCTGATTAGCTCTAACTGGCCCAAGCAGCCTCCTTCAGATGGATCAGCTAAGAGCACGCTCAGTTTATTCAGCTGGGTTGGCTGGATGTTTGGTGTTTTATGTTTGTGTAGCATGGAGCATGTTTGGGGTTTAACAGACTTGTAAAATAAAGTGTCGCCCCGTGTTCATGTTGTGGTATTTCAGGCGTTGGATGCCCGGTCAGCCCGACAGCTGGACACATCACGGCCTCGGCCCCGGAGACGAAGACTGTGCTCACATGCACAGAGACGGACGCCTCAACGACCTGCACTGCTCTACCAGGATGCGCTACATCTGCCAGAGACACACCCTTCACAGCTAAACAGCGCTTCCGCCGTCCGGGCTCCGCCCACACACCGCTCGCATTACGTTTCGCTGATATCGACTGTAGACTGTAATAAAATGCCATTAAATCATTTGATCCCAACAAACTGCACTTTTGATCTGTTTCTGTTGCGTCCATGCTAACACTGCTCAGACAGCGTGATGACATCATGACATCACTTCCTGTTTAGCTTCTGTTCTGTAACTCAATGCAATCTCTCATTCAGCGTTTCTTTCATCAGTCTGTCTGAAAAAATTAAGAGTTTACTTTCTGTATTTTAGGCTCCAGTAAAGCAGCTGCTGTCAGAAGTTGAAACTCTAACAGTCAACAACTGTTTTTTTTTACTTCTTGAAAAGTTAAGACATTGAAAATGAACACGTAAACCTGCTTCAATGTGTTTAGACACCAGATTTAAACCTTTTAAGACATAAAACTTGGCATCTAAAAACTTAAAAGATGTCACACAAAGTGACTTGTGATAGTTTTCAGTTGTTTTTTTAAGAGAACAGAAGGAGAAGAGAAGTAAAAACCAGAGAAAAATGAAGGTGAAACGTTTATTAGAGTGCAACAACTGAAATGAAAACTTATTTCTCCAAAATGCAAAATTTTACACAGTTCAGAAAATAACAAAAAACAAAATGCATTTTGAGATAAGTGTTTTAAATAACGACAGCAGCTTTAACAAGCTGTGAATTTGAGAAATATGAAACAAATACAAAACTATTCACAGATATAAAAACAACAGAATTATACAACAGCAGACTGTTTGTGTTGGACGAATACTGCAGGAACTTTTTTGGCACTAAAACAGAATTTTAACACGTCACACTTCAAACTGAGGCTTTACTGTCAGAACAAACAGCAAAGATAAAAACATGAACAAAGTCTGTACAACTTTGTATTAATTAGATTTTTCAGTTTACTTATTTAGTTTTCTGTTAAACATATTTTCTGTGAATGTTAGAGGGTATACATGCTGGTTCAAAGCCTTCTCCACTCTGCTGTTAAATACTTATTGATTTATTTTGTTGGCCAAAAAGTGCTTCAAGTAGTCAGGAGTGATTATAAAATACCAAGCAGGTACATATTTTTAATTATAGAATTTAAACTTCCCAGAAAAAAAGAGCCTCAGACACACATAATGTTGCCAAGAGACAGAAACTAAACTGCATATAAACATCAAAGTAACCTGTTAATCATTTTCAAGGAAACTGCAGACCAAACTCCACTGTTCTAAAAATATTTTGACGATTTTCATTCCAAGAGCAAAATATTTTTTTCAAGAAAATTTTAATTTTTCAAGAAAAAAAAACACTGTAAAAACACTCCTGGGGAAAAAAAGTTGTTGTATTTTGACAGTGAAAGTTGTAATTTTCTATTTTATTCAACTCCAAACCATGAAAATTAAATTAAAAATAAACTACAAATCCCACCAGGTTTTAAGCATACAAAACCCCAGCTGGTGCTTTTTAACTGTAGTCAAATGTACAGTTAAAAAACTACAATTCCCAACATTGTGAGTATTGAATTAGTAACTGTTACTGGTGCTTTTTAAGGCAAATAAACACGGTCAAATAAAAAAAAAAAAGTAGAAAACTCCCAACATAACATCATCACAAAGTAAAGTGCATCAAAATGTATCCTACTAAATGTAAACACCATAAAATACTTCTATAAATACAATAAATTATCACGTATAAAAATAATATTACAAATAATA